>NC_142021.1:687329-879829 GCF_049901735.1 Notechis scutatus | reverse complement strand
TTCAATCTCTTCTTTAAAAGTGATGGGAGCGCCCACAATTTCTGGGGGGAAGCTGTTCCAATGATAAATTGTTCTTGCTGTCAGGAAGTTTCTCCCTAATTCCCTGATTGCTTCTCTCTTTGATTAGTTTCATCCGCTGCTTTTTGTCCTGCCCTCAGGTGCTTTGGGGAATAGGTTGGCCCCACCCTTCTTCTCTGGGGCAGCCCCTCAAATACTGGAAGACTGCTGTCATTTCACCCCCGGTCCTTATTTTCATTAAACTAGACATAACCCAATCCCTGCAAAATTTCTTCATACGTTTTAGCCTCCAGCACCCGAATTGGCTGTGCTGAATCCTCCCCCTTCCTTTATCCTGGGATCTTCTGAACCACCAGGACTGGATCCCAGAAGTCCACCTGTTTCCAAAGTAAGACTGATAAATAATGCCCGGATCAATAATTTCCTTGTCAAGCAAGGTTCTTGATGAATTAGCTTTGCTTCAGGTGGCTGGTCCATTGCTGGTGAAAATAGCTCTGTTTTCATGCCACGGAGAAGATCTGCATCCATCGATTTATTCTTGTATGGATCAGAATCTGGTCTGGTCTGAGCCTCTCCTTGTTGGTTTGTTTGTTTGTTTTTTCTGAAAAGCCCAGGAAATCTTTCCGGGCTTCATCCGAACCTGTCCACTTGCTTCCCTCAATCTTTAGCGGCAGGAAATACAACACACGCCCCTGCAGCCTGCTGAGATTTTAAAAGCCGCACCTGGGCTTAGCCCATCCTCAGAGTTTGGTGAAGGCAATGAAAACAAGAAGCAAAGGAAATTCCCCCCCGGAAAAGAAAAAGCCCTTTGTGCCACTCTTATTTTCTTGCAGCTAGAAAATGCTGCAGTCATGTCAAGCGAGGGCCAGAGAAAATTGGAGCATTTAGCCAGAAAGCAGCTCAGCTCCTGCTTGGCCACTTTCAGTAATTGCAGGCTGAGTGCCGCAAGTATTTCTCCTCTGCTGCTCCAAGATTTTTCCTCCCCCCGTCCAAAGGAAAGAGGCTTTGCTTGCAGCAGACGGGCAGCTCAGAATGTGGCGGTGTGGGCGGTCAGAGCCAGAAACCCCCCACGGACAGGGGAAGCTGCAGGCAGGGAGACACAGCCAATATGTGTGCAATGTTTCTGCTGATGCCCCCAAAACTGTTTTGCGACCACAAAGATTTCGGGCAGGCCTCGCAGGCAAAGGGGGCGAATGGAAGACCCCAAACCCACTCAGCCGGACGCTGGAGATAAACACCACGGCGTGGCCATTTGTACAACATCAAATCTCTCCCTGAGTTTGACTTTTCCTTGGAATTTTGCCTTCTCCCATTGATCTCGGATGCCCAGGAAGTTGGCGTTGATGGATGGAAAAATGTGCACGGTCCTCAGAGCGAGTTAGCAGCCGGCCCTGCCCTGCCAGTTTTCAAAAGCCCAGTTTTGCTGTTGAGCCAGTTCTGCACAAGGCCTTGAGAGGTGGAGAGAACAAGAAGAAGGTTTACCTGTCCACGAAGGTGCCTCCTGTTCACCTTCCAAGGGGAAGGTTCAGCACCACGGACAGCCTCCAAGGCTGGGCTTGATCCAAGCCGCTAAAGATGCTGTCCTAGCAACTGGCAGCCAGCAGGGTTGGCTGGTTCTTGAGGTGGTTGCAATTTTTAAGATTTCTGGTGGGTCAGGTTTGGCTGTCTTCCCCAAGCTGTCAATCTTCTGCCAGATGAACTGGTTACTCCTGAATCTATCGGTCTAACAAGAGGTCAACTCAGATGCCAATCAAGTCTCGCTTTTCCCCTGTAAAAGTACTGCTCCTGGGTGTTTCTCGGTCTACTTATTTTGGGAGTCGGGGCAAACACAGTATCAGTGTTTGATCTGTGTCCTAAAGTCACCTGTTTTCTAAAATAGTACAGATTAAGCCCCAGATTTCACCTGAATTTTGGCTACTTCGAACACAGGCGAACCTTTGTTCCTATTTTACAAGTTTGAGGTCATGAGGATGCAATCTGGCCCCGGAGGTGTGCTCCTAATTCCAGGTTCTGCATTTTGAGGGATGCCTGTCCTTGTCTCAGCCGAACTCATCTCCTGGCAGGGGGGAAATTGCTGGCTGTTACAACTCCAACTGGGGGCTCCCGGTAACAAAGTTATGCTGTGTCCTGGCTCTCCAATACGGTCTCCTTCTCCACCCCATAGAAATGGCCAGAAGAAGAGCTCTGATGGCCAATTACCTTATTAAACGGTTCCCCCTCTCTTCTCGGGCCTAACCACCGCGATCCATATTGATCTGTCGGGTACGGAGTCAAACCAGCATGGAAGAGAGGCAGGATTTGCCGCAGGTCAACCACAGCAGTTCTCATCTCTGGCAGAAACAAATTAATTGATTCTCTCAGCCAACAGTTGGAGCGCTAATATATCAAGGAGAGTCTGGACAGATAGCCCCCGGGGGAAGGATGCAGCAGGGCCTCTCATCCTTGGCAGCTGTTCAGGGGGAACCTGGAGCTGCCATCCTGCCTCCCAACCTAAACACGTTCCCTTGAAGCAGAGTAGGGCACCTTCCCGTCAGCATCACCCTGCAAAAATCCTTCCCGCTACCCCTAAGCCAGGCCCGTCTGCTGCTGCAGCTCTCTGGGTCAGTATGCAGGGGTAGGGAGGGGGCATTGAGCAGGAGGTGGTGCCCTGCCAGCATAGCTGGCACTGCCGGTGGTTCTCTGGGCCACGGAGGTCTCCGGGGCTCTTCTGCTGGAGGGTGCTCAGGCCACAGCACCTCACTGTGGCCCAAGAGCTGCCCGTCCTGGCAGGAGGAATGGCAGGGAGGCAGAAGGGGGTCTTGCCCAGCAGGAAACCTCTGACCGGTCAGGACCGCCCAGCCAAACACCCCAGAAGAGAGTAATTGCAGTTGGGGAGCTCTGGGGATGAATAACAAAATTTTGTTGGCCAAGGCCTCCCTCCTTCTGCCAGGCCCTGGGGCTCTGGTCTTCTCTTTGCTAAGGACACCATTGATTTGCAAAGTGAACAATTGTCCGATGAAACAGGAAAGAGACAGGAAGAAAATGCCAGCTCAGAAGTTTTGCATTGCTCCTATCTCTCCCTCTCCCTCCCCCCTTGTCTCCCTCCCTCCCTCCCCTTCTCCCTCTCCCTCTCACTTAAAACATCTTTCATAGATTCTGAATAGCTTTTAAATTATCTTAAGGGACTCCACACCAATTTATTGTGTAATTTTCAACATCAAAAGGTCAGAAAGATTGAATGAATATATGCGTCCCAGAATAACGTTGCAAGATCCAGTCTGGGTCGGCCCTTGGGACCAGAAGTTTTACTGTAGAGCCAGCTTGGATCTTGCAATCAGAAAGACAAATCTGTGGTTCAGAAAATCCAAGGGATCAGCTGCCTTTAGCCGGAGTGAAGAAGTCATTGTTTTTCATCCAAAGCTGACACCTGGCCTAAGCTGATCCTGACTGTGGCCACCCAACCTTAAAGGGCTTTAAAGGGGATTGGCCTAATTAAGGGAGGGAGTCCAGGCGAGCTGTGATTACCGCTTGTGACGGCTAGACTTTCAATCCTCTGGAATGCCAGATGTTGGAGAAGAAGATAAGATGTCCCTGTTGTGCTTGTTGAGAGTCGTCCCAGGAGAAGCAAGACAAAGCTTTGAGCTGAGGTCTCCCCCAAATGTTTGGGCTAGCAGAAGATCACCCCAAAATGCCAAGGACAGGTCCTCAATGGGTGAAGGGGTATTTGTAAGGCTGCACTCCCAAGCAGAATCCCTCAAGGGATCCAGGGTTGATCCTGAGAAGCCTTCAGGTTGACCAGTTGAGCAGGTGGGACAATATTTGTCCGGGATTCTTCCCCTGCCACTTGGGGCTTCCCTCTTGCGTCGTGTTGGGCAGTTCAACTGGGTTATGGCCGCCCTTGTCCAGCACCTTTTGGGGGGGGCTGCTGCTTGCCAGGATTGTAATTGCAGGAGCCAAATGTGGTTGATGCTCAGACCCGCCAGTCCCTAAAGAAGAAGATTTGGTGTTCAGCTGCCACTAAAATGGTCCCAGAGTGGGCAGCTGGGTCTCTCTTTAGGGCAGAGGTCTCCAAACTTGGCAACTTTAAAACTTGTGGACTTCAACTCCCAACTCTGCTTATCCCAGACTTTGGGGCAGAAAGCTGCAAGCAAACTGTTGAAAGAGATGAGAAAGAAAGGCCCATGGACTCGTTTTCCCCTTTAATCTTTTAATCTCCTTGCTCCTGGCATTAAACTGCAAGGTTCTTTTTTGTCTTTATCCCCTAACTACTAAAACAATAGGAGTTAATGCGGGAGAAAACAGCCATTATCTAATAATTCTGTGGGTCTGAAATCTTCTTACAGGGCTTATCTAGCAGAGGGACAAGCAACAAAACAGGGAGGGGGGGCATTGTAGTAACCGGAGGGAGATTTTACAGATTAAGGGTGTGACCTGGGAGACTTGGTTAAGTTTGGGGAAAATGGCTCACTCTGGCTAAAGAGCTGGACCAACTTTCTGTGTCCAGGCAAACCTTGGCCAAGTCTGCCTCTCCCTGTCTCGCTAGGAGGGAGAGGTTGGAGGGAGGCCCCCCAGGCATGGTTGGCACAAGAGGAGGATGGCAACTTGTGGAATGTGCTGGTCACAAAGGAGTTTGGTAGTAAATTCCCAAGTCTGCAGGGCTGAGGGATGGATGCTTTGGTGAGGCCCTTTCTCCTAGCCACGATTCTTCCTTCCTTCCTTCCTTCCTTCCTTCCTTCCTTCCTTCCTTCCTTCCTTCCTTCCTTCCTTCCTTCCTTCCTTCCTTCCTTCCTTCCTTCCTTCCTCCGCTTTCTTGCTTAGGTCAGCCTTGTGACTCTCCATCTTCCTGCTGCCCTCTTTTCATCCATTCCCACTTTTCATTCTCTTTCTAACCCAAATCTTTCCCTCCAGCCCCCTTTGAAGGTCACCGCTCTTGCCCTCTGCAACCTTTTCTGAGTGAAAAACGCCCCCACCCCCTGGAGAAAACTGACTTGTGTGTGGCAAGAAGTATCAGCCCAGAAGACAAAAGGCCACAGACCCACCCTTAGAGTTCGTGACAATAGCGCTGTTCGGCCAGTTGCTCATGAAACATCTGGCTTGCTTTCCTCAAAGAGCCGATCGATTCATTAAGTCTAATTTGTAGAACCTTAAGGTCTCTGTCCTTCTTCACAGCATACAAGATGCAGAATTCAGCCTTGTAACGAAGGGGAGCTGAGCTCCTTCCTCCATTCCTAGAATGGAAGCATTTTCCCGAAATAAACCTTCTCGGTGGGACATTCTCCAGATCAGGGGTCTCCAACCTTGGCAACTTTAAACCTGGAAGACTTCAACTCCCAGAATTCTGGGAGTGGAAGTCCTCCAGGCTTAAATAGAATAGAATAGAATAGAATAGAATAGAATAGAATAGAATAGAATAGAATAGAACAGAATAGATATTGGAATGAAGAATAGAACAGAATAAAGAATAGAATAGAATAGAATAGAATAGAATAGAATAGAATAGAATAGATATTGGAATGAAGAATAGAATAGAACAAAGAATAGAATAGAATAGAATAGAATAGAATAGAATAGAACAGAATAGAATAGAATAGAATAGAATAGAATAGATATTGTCAAGAATAGAATAGAATAAATATTGCATAGAATAGAATAGAATAGAATAGAATAGAATAGAATAGAATAGAATAGAATAGAATAGAATAGAATAGAATAGATATTGAATGAAAAATAGAATATAATGAAGAATAAATAAAATAGAATAGAATAGAATAGAATAGAATAGAATAGAATAGAATAGAATAGAATAGAATAGAATAGAATAGAATAGAATAGAATACTTTGTTGTCTTGCATTCCAGGAATACACAAGTGCTCCAGCACAGTGGCCCCAAACACCACACCACAAGCTGCCAAGGATGGAGACCGCTGCTCCAGATGTTCTGGGATCTCCAGATGTTCAGTGTGTCTCTATTCCCGACCGGCACATGGACCGGCTCTCTTTCATCCTCGCCTGCACCTCTCCTTTTGCAAGCCTTCCTCCTCCCCCCACCCCTCCTTCCCATCTCTCCGAGCCTCCTGCACCAGACCAGCTCTGTGTTTTCCTCCCCCGGCTGAAAGCCTCGGGCAAGGGGAAAGGCGTCGGTTGCCTCTTTGAGGCTTTTGCTCCCGGGCTGCTTTCCCCAGCCTCTCCCCCCCCCTGGAACCCCCCGCTGCAACCTCCCTCCGAGCCTCTCCTTGCAAAAAGCCTCCGCAGCGAAGGGGTTAAGCAGGAGGCAGCGCTGGAGGCTGGCGAGCGAGCGAGCGAGCGGAGCTCAGTTGGGGCTTCGGCAGAGGCAGGGAGGGAAGCCGGGGCTCCGGGTGGAAACGGGCGCGGAGTGAGGGGAGCCCCCGCGACCCACCGCCGGGCTCTCCTCTCCAGCCTGGAGAGTCCTGGAAGGCCGAGGGCTTCCCCCTCCCGTGGCCACGCCGGCATGTGAGCCCCGCCGCAGACGGAGCCAGCCTGCCATGACGGGGGCTTTCGCCTGTGCCTCCCCCCCGAAAGCGCTGCACCCTCCGAGTTGCACGGTCGGAAGGGAGGACGGCGGCTCCACCTGCCTGCAGCCCGCCAGCTTCGGGGAAGACCCTCGCAGACTCCCCAGGCGGCTTCTCTTCCTCTGAAGGACCCGGCGCTTCCAGAGGGATTCCCAGAGGAGCCCGGAGGGGCCCTCAGAAGCTGCCAAGAGGAGGGGAGGATTTGACCTCAGAAAGGTGACTCTTCTCCCAGGTAGGAAGCTCAGGTAGCACCCCACGCCTTTTGATCGCTGGGTTCACCTAGGAGAGGCAGAGGGGGGGTCCCTGGTGAGGCCGTTCGGGTGAAGTTTTGCTCTGGGTCTGGCAAAGAGGACCGGGGTCTTGTCACATCTCCCCTTCCCCTTTTTAGGTCCATGGGGCAAAAGAGCCTCCCTCCCTCAGCCGGCCAGTGGGCCTTTTCTCTAGGGTGGGGGCGAAGTGTTCCTTCCATCTTCCTTTCCACCTAGCCTTTCCAGACCCTCCTCCAATCTCCTTTAGGAGAGAGAGAGAGGAGAGAGGGGGGAGAGAGGGAGGAAGAAGAGGAGAGAGGAGGAAAGAGAGAGAGAGGAGAGAGAGAGAGAGAGGGAGGAGAGAGGAGGAGGGAGAGAGGAGGGAAGAGAGAGGAGAAGAGGAGAAGGAGGGAGGGAGAGAGGAGGAGAGAGAAAGAGGGAGAGAGAGGGAGGAAGAGAGAGAGGGAGGGAAGGAAGAGGAGGAGGAGGAGAGAGAGAAGAGGGAGGAGAGAGGAGGAAGAGAAGAAAGAGGAGAGAGGGAGGAGAAGAAGGGAGGGGGGAGGGAGGAGGAGAGAGAGGAGAGAGAGGGAGAGAGAGAGGAGAGGAGGAGGAGAGAAGAAAGAGAGAGAGGGAGGGAAGAGAGAGAGAGAGAGGGAGGGAGGGAAGGAGAGACAGAAGAGAGAGGGAGGAAGAGAGAAAGGGAGAGAAAGAGAGGTCCTGGGAAAGACACTGGCACTTCATGCTTTGGGACAGGCTCCTGCTGGGGTTGCAGATTTTTTGCTTTTGTGCAGAGGGAAAGGAGACCTTAATTCCTACACACACACACACACACACACACACACACAACTTCTGGGGATGTGAGAAGGAAGGGAGCCCTTCACAACTCAGAACAAGACAGGGCAGTTTGCCTAAAGCTGGTTGCTTGGCTGTTATCTCCTGAAATCTCGGATTGATTATCGGTTAATGACCTTTCAGCATCCTCTTGACTCAGAGCTGGGGAAGGGGGGGGGGCTTATGGGATGGGGGATTCGGCCCACATTTTGGAGGCAGGTTGTTGTTGTTGGGTGAAGGAGCAGAGAGGCCGCCCTGTGGCTGCAGTTGTAACCATGATGGCATTCAGATCGTGGAATTCAAGGCCAATTAGCCCCAAGGTGGGTGGGTGGGGGGGGGGAAATCAGGACATCAAAGGCCGTGTGTGGAAGCTTGAAATAATTTAAAACAGAGAAGAGGCGTCCTGGAAAATGGGGCAGCATCTTCGGAAACGAGCAAGAGACCAAAGGAAACAAATTCCAATTTGTTTCCAATTTGGGACCCTGTCCCAAAGCATGAAGGACCAGTGTCTTTCCTAGGACCTCTCTTTCTCTCCCATTCTCTCTTTCTCCCTCCCTCTCTCTTCTCTCTCTCTCTCCTCCCAACAAATTGGAATTTGTTTCAAAAGAGATTTTCTTTAAAATTCCATGAGGGACTTAGTTGGATGGTGGCATCTTAAGGAAGAAACAGGGTGGATCAACTCCCTGGAGCTGTGGACACTGAAGGAGAAGAGCGAACTTCCTTCCTTCCTTCCTTCCTTCCTTCCTTCCTTCCTTCCTTCCTTCCTTCCTTCCTTCCTTCCTTCCTTCCTTCCTTGTAAAGCTGATGAAAAACCAAATAAGTCAGGGTCATGCCAGAGGTCATAGTTTAGCCACACATTGGTGCCTCAATGCACATTAGATGTTTTCCTGGGGTCCTGAAGAGCTAAACTCGCATTGGAGGTCAAGAGTGCCAAGCACTCTTCCAATCCCTTGGGCTGTTGGACAACATCTGGGGCGAGAGTGTGTCCCACCTGGACAGCTGTGCTAGGTGTGTGAATGTGGGGAGAAGATGCTCCTTGGAAGACCTGGGGCTGGGATACGTCTGGAGGCCTTCCATGCAGGAAAGACATTTGGGCATGGATAGCTGGAGGTAACTTCAGGGAAAATGGGTCCATCATTTCAGCTTCCCTGGCTGCGTTTTGACACCAGTGGGTGACAGACAGATTCTGCACCCAGCACCCCCTTGGAAGATCAGCTCCAAAGCTGGAGTTGGACCGAAGGGCTTATCCAGGTAGGGCTGAGATCCAGCGAGGCTGAGCTGGGGGAGGAACCGATGGGTGGGATATGAGTGGCCACGTCCACGTTGCCTCGAGTCGGCCACTTACGTGGCTGTGGCTTGGGTGGAAAGGGACAGGTGGAACAGGAGGTCCCATGGCTTCTTCATCCACACGTGGGGTCCTGTAGAGACCGGTACCCCCAAACTGCATGTGGGAAGAAGCCCAGGTGGGCTTCTGGAAATGCCCCAATAGGCCCCCGTGGCAGGCAGGAAGGACAGCCGGTCCCTTTGGGATTAGCCTGACCTGTTCTAACTTCTAATCTAGAGAGGCCACATGTCACACGCTGGAAGAGGAAAAGAGGTTATTGTATCAGTTACCAGCAAATGGGATGGAGCTGCTCTGATCCCTTCTCTCGCTCATCTGCCTCCTGACCCCCCACCCCCACCCCAGTCCAGCAGCTGGTTCATTTTTTTAAGTGCATCCGTCACAGGCAGCATCCAGGGTGTGTTTTTTTGTTTTTTGTTTTAAACACCTCCCTTTCCTCATCTGTTTGTTCACTCCTCTTTTGCAAAGGGCTTTCTCTCTCTCTCTCTCTCTCCCTCCCTCTCCCTCTCCCTCTCCCCCCCCCCATTACAAAAGCAGTTTGAGGATAGTGGTGGAAGAGAGGAGGAGAAGGCAATGGGCATCTCCAAGGATAACTGCACTGCAGCAGGAGGAAGCCTCTGGGGCCAGTCCACCAGGGCCTTCCCTTAAATGGCGGGACTTCAACCACTACCACCCCCAAGCATCATGCAACAGCCAGGCCCACCCTGCAGCCCTGCAGCTGCTCCTAAGAAGGCAACCCTCTCTGTTGGGGCAAAAGGAAGTGGATGCGTGTTGGTAAGGAGTCAAGGCAGCTCGGGGTGGTTTTTCCCCCCCTGTTTTACATTCCTTGTATCTTCAGATTGGGCTAAGTGTAGCCTTTGGCAGGAGAGATTGGGACCCTTTGGGGGAGCTTCAGTTGGCATCTAGGATCACCTGGTTGGAGGCCTCGCTTGGCTTCCGTCGTGGTCACCAAAGGCCTTGCTCTGTGTGGATTTAGCACCCTTTCCGAAAAAGAGCCGGGGTGACCTAGGAGGCGCATTCTCCTTCTCAGGTGGTTTGGATCCAGGAGAGGATGGAGTTGTGAAGATCACTTGGAGAAGGTCTTTGGAAGCCCAGCTGGAGATGCAGGGACCACTGCTGAGAAAGGAAATGAGAGCCGTTCCCACCAGTCTTGGGGACAAATTCTCAAGGGATGACGACTCTGTTGTGTGACCAACGTCTTCCTTTGGTCTGCCCCAAAAGTGCCACCAAGGAAAACCAGCTGACGCCACTCTCCCAAATTAGAAAAGGGAGAACAAATGTCTCTTTTTAGTTCCTCCAACATATGTTCATAATTTTAATTCACTCGCCTCATCCGCCCTGGCCACACGCATGTTCCAGAGTCTCTTTCCCTGCAGACCCTTCCAGCTTTTCTTTGACGGTTGAACTCAGCCGGAGAAGACAAGCCTGCAATTGAAGAGAGAAATGTTGGACAGTCATCTTTGGAGAGCGTTCTCAGCCTGGTTACTGAACAAGCCCATTTTCTGAGCTTGCAAGAGAGAACTTAGCTTAAATACAGCTAACTTGGATACTTGATGCGTGCCAGACCAAGGTTGGTGTGTTGTGCCAAGGCATTCCCAAGGATTGTGTGCTGTTTTGAGTCTAGCATTTAAATGAATTGTGGGAAAAGGCATTTTGTAGACCAGAGACGCCCTTCAAGCAACTGATGGGTTCCTTATGGACTCTTGTTGAATGTGGCTTGTGCACATAGGTTTTGTGTGTGTGTGTGTGTGTGTGTCTTTGGGCCTCGTTTCTTCTTCTCCGAAACCATTCCTCAGAATAACAGCTCCCTTCTCTTTTGTCAACAGAGGCCTTGGTGGAACAATTTTCTTGCTTTTTTCTCTCGATGGTCTTCAGATTCTAAAACAGCAGTGGAACAAAAACCCTCTCTTCCTTTTTACCATGTTTCATCCAGCTTTAAGGGAAGAAGGCCAAACAACATTACAGGCTAATATTTGCTTTGCATTTCCCCCCCTGTTTTATTATTAAAAGAATCTTAAAACTAGAAAAATAAAAATTAAGAAGACTGCAAGCCTCAGTTATGGCTTTTGTGACAGAACAGCCATAACCACCCAGAGGGAAATTAGAAACAGACTCAGCCTGGCAAGGCCCCATGGGATGGATCCTGTGGTCCCACCACCTCTGGCTGCCCCCTTCCAAGAAAGGCCCTCATTCCCCGTCTCGGCTGACGCATTTCGGCGTCTGTCGAAAAACAGCTGCTCCTTTGGGTGGATGGCATTTTTTTTTTAAAGCGAGAGAAATACAATCACCTTGATCTCATCCCTTAAAAACAACAACATGACAATCTGTAGCGACGCCGAATGCATTAAATTTGCATCAAGGCAAGTCACAATTAATTAGAGGCCTGATTAATACTGGATGCATGCGCTTTCCTTCCTGTGCAAACATATTGAAAGTTGGCAGCCTTCTAATAACCGGTCTGGGTGTGGGTCGCTTTTCCTTCAAATTTATTTATTTATTTTGGTCACCTTCCTTCTCATTTTCGCGTGTTGAGAAATCCCGCTCAGGGGGGAGCAATTTTAATTTTTGTATGAAGGCTGTCGTGGTGGCTTTAAAGGGGGACAGGCCAGGGTGGGGTTAAGAGTACATTTCCAACATCGCCTCCCCCAGTGGCCTGTTCTCCATCATTCAGAGCCCCTGCAAAGAAACCCAAGTTTGGCCAGAGTTTATGGAAAGGTTCAGCTGAGTCAGGAAATCCCAAAGTGTTAAGTTGGCAAGGCTGGCATGAGGGCTCTCCATTGAGCCAGGGGGAGGGAGATGCCCGTCGACATTCATCTCTCATGCCCTCTATAAATTGCCTAGGATTATGGGAGTTGCATCGAGTAATCTGGAAGGCGCCAGGTTGCCTAGGATTAAAGTGTATTTAAAATGCAAAATCCATAGTTTTCTAATGAGAGTGAATCCTGATTGCGTAATCAGAGTCCTTGCTGGTGCCTTTTGCAGTGCTGGGAGTATCTGGCAAGGCTGCCATCTTCAGGGCTTGGTGGAGCCGCCTCCAGACTCTACCTGCCTTGCCTAAAGTAGACCATATGCCCGGAGTTGGAGCAAGTTCCTTCTTCAGTCTGTGAACAAAAGCTGAGCTGGCCGCTTAGCCGGCCCTTGGCCTTGAAGCAAAATCCCTTTTGTTGGCTGTTCAGTGCTGCTGATGTATCACTTTACAAAGGGAAGAAAGTGGCTTTCTTAGGCAGTCCGGGGTCTCCAGTTACCACCTGGGTCAGGTGTCTCCCAAAGAAACCCCAGAACTGACTTCCCGTCTCCCCCAGGGTAGATTCCTTCCTGGAATGAAGGAAACTCAACTCTTCTCCAGGTCTTTCTCTGTAGTCTCAAACGTCTCTTTGCTTCTTTTCAAAACTTGGTCACCAATGCTTTGCTTCTTCACTAACCATCCTAACCTGTTCAAACATTGGGTTTTGAGGGAGAATTCCTATCTTTGGGGGGTGAACCAGCCAGGGCGATGATGGGTAGCAAAGCAGAAGGTGGAGAAGGCCAACCCTTGTAGAGGGCAACCTTCTGCACCGTCTCCTGGTCCTACGGCTCACCTCTTGGCTTGTGGCCATTTCATCGGGGGGCAAAGAGGTCTCCTAGTTTTGGGGAGGGCAGTCCTCCAACCCTTGGACCCCTGAGGATTGTGACCTTGGCTGGCTCCCTCCTGGGAATGACCTGATCTGTAGCCCCAGGCAGCAGTTCAGCGGAGAATTTCATTGACCACCAGGGGTTGGGCTTCTCTTAAGAGCTTCTACCGGTTGCAATTTCCCATATGAAGAAAACTTAAGATATGGGGCAGAGGGGAGAAACCCCTCGTAAACCAGGGGAATAGCGAAACGACCATCTTGGGGCATTTTCCAGCTTTGCTGTCAGGAGCAACCGTGGCGGTGCCATAGCTCCATTCTGGGTTGAGTTCTTCTCAACCATCTTTTCTTTTCTTGGCTCGTCTCATCTTCCCAGCCTTTCCTGAACTCGTAACTTTTCTCAGGCTCTGCGGATTCTTCTCGGGACGCTGCCCAGCCCTTCTGGAAAGCTCCGCTTTCTTTCCGAGAGAAAGGCCGTCCCTGCCCACGTTTGAAGAGTTTGCTGAATATGCAGGAATGCCAGGCTGGGCCAGAGGAAGGGGGGAAGAGAATGAATGCCATCCTTCAGCTGATGGGGGTGGGTGGGCATCAGTTTTGGGCAATTGGCAGGTGGTTCTCCATCCTTGCAGTAATTTTCCAACCTCCTCCTCCTCCTCCTTGGCTGGGAACTGTAGCTACAATGGAGACATTGTCTTTGCTCAATTGCGGTTCTCTTCTTTTCTTTCTCTCATCCCGAGGAATCTGGGGTTTCCACAGACGTTGGGTAGCACTTGGGCACACTTTGCAAAAAAAAAAAAAAAGCTACCGCCGCTCCGAAGGGAAGGCAAGCTTGTTGTACTGTCCGCCGGTAACAGAGCAATTGAGGGAACTGAATAATTTAGTGTCCCTTGTGTTCCCTTGTCCGCTTATTGTGACTTTACAAAGCTGACCCATTAAAACCCGCTGAAGTAGAGGGATGCAGGGAAGGGCCAGGCCTGGGTACGTTATCCGGGGTGATTGTTTTAATTTTTCCTCTCTGCTCTGTAGAGGCAACCTCCAGGTTGAGAGGCTGGCATAACTGTTGGCTGCGCATCTTTTACTTCCAAAGCAAGAGCAGCAGAAGGCAAGAGAGGCATTTTACTTTTCGGCCCACAATGCCCTATATATATGCCCCCAATGTTTGGGTCTGCCTTGCACCGGTTTCCTTTCGGCGTCTCCTGGATCGAGCTCCTGCAGCCTCAGGTGGCGGGATGGCTTCCAGGCCTCACGTAAATCACTTCCTGAGAATCTCTCCAGGTTCTTATGGCCACTGTTACGAAACCTTATCGGGGGGGTCCTTGACTTAAGACCACAACTGAGCCCAACATTTCTGTCGTTAAGTGAGGCAGTGGAGTGAACTTTGCCCCATTTTACAACCTTTCCTGCCCCTGATGTTAAGTGAATCCCTACTGAGCTGAAAGGGAGGGAGAAAGGGGGTCTTTTGAGGGCCTGCAGACGGTGGATCAGCGATGGTGCTTCTGCTGCCTCTGTGGGGTGGGTGGGTGAGGGGTCCTGCCTGGCCTGCAGGCAGAGGAAGCGATTGACTTGCCTGACATGGTTCTCAATCACGCTTCCCTTCGTGGGCACTGCGGAGAGAAAGCAAACCAGGTTAAGAGCAGCCAGAAGCCGTACGGAGACCCCAATTCGAGGCTCACAACGATTGCAACGGAGGCGGTGAGGCAAGGGCCTCCGTTGAGCAGCGGGATCCACAAGGAAGAAGCGATTCTGAAGATGAGCTTTATACTAGGCGGGTGCAATGAAGGGGGGGGGCGGATTGCTCGGCGGGGCTTTCTCCCCCTTCCGCCCAACGTAAGCTGAGCCGTTCCTCTTGCTGCAGCCCTGGCCTTTCCCGAGGCCCCCCCTGCCTGTCTCACAACCCTGGGAGACTCAAAAGCCTGGTCAGAAATAAAGCCCTCCCCTCCCTCGCTTCCTCCAAGTAGGGAGGGGCCAGAGGCCTGGGAGAGGAGCCCTCCTTACTCTAGCCTCCTTGCCCGGTGGAGTGAGTAACAGGCATGGCACGGTTGAGAGAGATCTTGATCTGGACCGTGCACGAGATGATAACAAGGCTTCCGAGTTTCACACACGCCCTCCAGACGGCTGAAGACAATGGTTTGGAAGGGTGCGACAAGCAGGGAACGAGGAATTGTAAAGCCGAGCAGAGGTCCCCAAGGAAAGAAAAGAAAAAGAAAGAAAGCTTGTTTAAAAAGCATCATTTCTCTCTCTCTCTCTCTCTTCCCAATCGCTCCCTTTCCCTGGAACCACAGAAGGTTCCCCCCCTCCGTTGATTGCTATAAACTTCACGCTTCAGAGGCAGAGACGTGTTTGGATAGTTAGATGAGGAAGCAGAATTAAAACATTTATTTATACTCCATGCCGTCTGCCCCAGTGTTATTTTTTACTTAATCATCTCAAGACAGATGGTAGGAACATTAGAGTCCATTAAATTAATGGCGTTCATTCTTCCCCATTTATTTGCTCCTTTCTTATTCCTGGGTTTTGTTTTTTTTTGGTCATGGTTTTCTTCGCCTCCACTTGCAAGGGAGACCTTAACGCAGCTCCGAGAGCAGAGGGAGACCCTGCAATGCAGCCGCGGCTGTGGCTCTCTCTGAAACCGAAGAAAGCAAGCGGTAGCCCAGAGTTTGTCCCCGTGAGGAGGTCTTGCCTCTCGGATGGGCTCCTTGCAGCCTCCCTCTGGTTGTAGGAGGACAAGGGCCCCTTCAAGGGAGGCCAGGATGATTTGAGCCCCTTAAGATGAGCCAGGGCAAGGATGATGGGTCATGGAGGTGGAAATAGCCCAGCGTCTTTTGCCTTGGCACATGGTGGTCCCAGGGAAAGATTGTGGAGATCAGGGCGATGGCGACATAATTGGGCAGTGGAGTACGGGCAATGTTGTCCAAACAGGTTTGTCAGCCTTCAAGATTTTCTCCCTTTGCTTTGCATCTTCCGGCTGTCATAAGTCACGGGGGGAGGAGGGGGGACATGGCTATGGGAAGCGAGCTGGAGGTTTTTACAAAACAGAACTGTATAAGTTGGGGGGGCGGAGTTTCTTGCTTAGGTTTCTATCCTATGCCAAGCGCAGCTGCAACTCTTTATCAAAATATGTCAAGGTCAATGGACAGAGGCCTCATCACCACCTGGAGATGCCCACATGACGTGGTACACAACTTTTAATTGGATGAGCCAATTGAAGTATTGGGGGTGGGAACGTTGCCATCACTTTGTATATGTGATTTACATGCTCATTTTCTCAGATTCAGAATTCTTTTGTTGCTACCACTTGATTTCCAGTGAAAGATATCTTTTCTCTAATTAATGGAGTCTAAGTATTTCTTTCTTGGATTTTGAATGGAGCACCAGCTCACATTGTTCTTGCTTTCTGAAGCCTCCCTTGGCTGGGAGGGAGCTATGGAGCAGCGTTTGTCAACCTTGGCCCCATTAAGATGTGTGGACTTCAACTCCCAGAATCCCCCAGCCAGCCATGCTTGCAGTTGGCCCCAGTAGCCAATCAGAGGCGTCCATGTAATGATGTCATAAAGGTCCTCCCACCCTGTTTTGCAGCCCTTGCTCTGAGACCGACTTTTGTGAAATGCCAGCCAGGATCTGGAGTCCCTCCTGGGTTATGTTACCTCTCCTAAAAACTGGGAAAGAGAATGGAAACTGTAGGGAAACAGCCCCCTTCCCGATCTCCAGAGACAAGCATGGTTTAAAATCATGATGGAGAGAGCTCCTTTAGTGCCTACCTCAAAGAGAAATGTCTTCGCTGTCTTAATATCTTTTCTATTGATTTCTAGGTTCAATTTTCTGTGACAATGAATGGCAGTTGGTTCAGCTGCGTTCCTGGACATTATTGGATAACTCAAAGCCCCTTGGAAGCACCTCTGCTTTGGTGAGCGTTGGTGAACGTCCCTTCCAAGGCCGCGGTGGCAACTCCTGATCCCCAAGTTGACCATGATACCTTCATCATTGGCTGCTCTGAAGACCAAGAACTCCTAGTGCAAAGATCCAGGTCCTTTGTTTGAAGCAACTCTGCAACCATCTCCTTTTGAATCAATGCATGGACAGGAGAGTCATAGCTGGGCTGATTTATTGAGAGGAGGGCACTGAGGGCCCAACCGTGGCCCCAGATTTGTGGCCCCAGGTCCGTGGCCCCTTAGACAGCAGACAGCGGTTCCTCCTTTCAGAAGGGCGTTTGCTCGTTTCTCCACCCGGACCCTGTGAAAATCCGTAATGACGCTGGCATGGCCAAGCTCTGGCTGAAATTCCAAAGGTACTTTCGGCGGAAACCCATCCGTTTCTTCACCTTGATCGCGCTCTACCTGACGGCTGGCAGCCTGGTCTTCCTCCATGCTGGCTTCAGCGGGGAGACGAGGGTCCCGGGGGCTGCCCCCAGGCCCAGCAACGGTGCCGCAGGAGGGACCGATGCTCAGTTGTTGGGGACGCTGCCGCTCAGCAGGGAAGCTGGAGCGATGCCGGAGTCTCTGGCCTTGGCCCGGCGGTACGGCACTTGGTTCAAGAGCCCCCCGAAAGACGCCGCTGGGAGGAGCAGAGGTGATTATGGGGAGACCTGGACCGGAGTGCTCAGGGGGAGGAGAGCTCACGAGAAGGAGGAAGACAGAGGTAACGGTCCTTCGGGGAAGGAGTTGGTTCAGGATCAGTTGGGAATAGCATGCAGGGAACGGAAGTTAAAACCTGGTTTTTATCTTCTAAGAATTCACTCTGTACAACAAGGTTCGTTTGGCTGCTATGTTGGGTTTTTGAAATCAAGTTCTGTTATGTTCCTGATGTCCCCCTTATCTATATCAACCGGGTGATTTTACTGGCGGGAGTGGGGGGGCAGGAACTAAACTAGTCATCCCTTATTCTTGATAATCTGCTGCTGTCAAATGACTTATTTTCTTGCTGTCCAACAAAGGATGGCTTAATCATTTCTTCCGGAATTTTACCTGCTTCTGAAATCAGACGGATTTTAAGCTGCTCCTCTCAACCTCCATCTTAAAGATGGGAACAACATTTGGACATTTTCATTGTCTCAATTCCTCATCTATTCCCACCAGAGATTGCAGCCAGCAGGTAGAAGTAATCCGTCTAAATGATTAATCTTTCTCTCTCTCTCTCTGGTTTTGTTTTTTTTAAATATACTTCAAAGAACATAGTAACTTTATTTCCAGGAAAACAAAAATGGAGCACTTGGTCTGGCTTGGCCAAGACAGTTTCTCTGTTAGGAAGGGGAGGAATAATCACTGCATTCGCTCCCCAATCCAAGAAATATAGTCCATAAGGAAACATCGAGGCTAAGACAAAACATTTCTTCCGCAGAAAAGACCAGGAAAAGAGCCAGAGATTCTGAGGTTCACGAAGCTCTTCAGAAAGGTGGAGTTAGAGTGGAGCTGCTTGGCCCAGTCTGGAAGATTTCCAGTTTCACCAGCTTCCCTTTCCAGGCTGCCTGTTGGGCGGCCTCTGTGGCCCCAGGGCAGTTCAACATCTCCCTCAATTCCTCCATCTGAGAAGCTGCTCACCTGGGGGACAATCGTCTCCTAAAACTGAAAGGCCTCCCCTCCCTCCCTCTCTCCATATCCACACCGTAATTGAGTTTCTAAAGAGTTAGTGCCTCATTTTAAGCGTTTAAAACGGGTCCCCAAACTTGGCAACTTTAAGACTTGTGGACTTCAGCAGTTGAAGTCCACACGTCTTAAAGTTGCCACGGTTGGAGACCTCTGGTTTAAAACTACCTCGTCTGGGCTGAGGGACCTATCCAGAGCCAAAGGATCGTTTCTCCTTCCTGGCACGGAGGCAGGAAGGTGCTTCAGGGTCAAGATGGCCGAGAGCAGCCTCCCCTCAGCTGCCGCCTTTTATTTATTACTTTTATTTTCTATTCAATGGATGGGCTGTCCATCTCACACCGCCAGGCAATTCTGGGCAGCTTACCACTGAAACCGTGAATATAAAAAACTAAGAAGAAGCATTAAGTGCAGAGATAAACAGCCCAAGAGAAGGTTGGTGCCGGGGTAGCATCTTCTCCGTTAGTCCACCGGCCACGCCCAACACCGAGGGACCCAACAGAACCCCGAGGCCAACTGGGAGAGCCTGATTTTAATGCCCTTCTGGCAAGATCTCGGCTGGCGAGAGAATCCCAACCGGGGGACCCCAGCAGAAAAGGCTCCCTTCGCAGACCCTGCAGAGCAGATTCCTGCCCCAAAGTCCTTTCGCTTTGGCAGTTCTTCCAAAGAAGCACCTGGTTTTTGGCTTCCTGGTGGCTTCTTGGCCTTGGCTAGGGTGTATTTTTTCCCCCCAGCGAATGGCAGGGAGGCGGTGGGCCCGTTCTGGAAACCCGTTCAGCCAGGCTCATTAGTCTAATTTGATTTGACATTCCGAGAATTCCTAGCAGATGGCGAGGGAGATCCGATTGCCACCGACGACGGCAGCCTGGCTTGGCAGGCGCAGCCATAAGCAATGCACCCCCCCCCCATTAACTTCTGGGAGGGCAGCTCTTGGCTCTGGCTGTCGGGGAGGGAAATCATCAGAGCAAACTGGGGGTGCCTGTCCTGGACATGATCCGTCCTCCCTCCCTTGGCTGATGCTCAACGGGAGGGCAGGAGCAGAGGGGGGAGGGGTCCATTCGGGTCCTCTGTGCCCATCTCACCCCACCACTCCTTTTCTCCAGCCAGAAGCCCCATCTGGACCAGGGCAGGGGCCCCAGGTGAGGGGGGGGCAGCTGAGCAGACCGCCCTTTGAAAAACCCCATGACACAGGAGTGTGTGGAGGGGGGCAGTTGGGGGATTTTCTCCAAGACTGAACTGGAAGGACTTTGCTATCAATTGTCAACCTCTTTCTCCTCCCTTCTAAACCTCCTGCACCCCAAATTCAGTGACAGGATTTGGGGTGTGGTTATGTCCCCCCAAAAGTCAATTTCTCCCGAAAGCTAAAGCCAAAGGATAGGACGTTTCAGGCCTTAACTTTCCTCTCAGGTGTCACCTGTTGCACAAGGGTGGTTGGTTGCACACAGATGTTCAGACTGGGTTTGGCATTTTTATGCGCCCATTGAGTCCTTCCCGAGGACCTGGGAGAGGCAGATATGGAGGTTTGAGGGTGTTCAAGGCATCGTTGTAGGATGTCAGCTGTTCCCAGTGAAGCAGCCTTTTGCAATTGACGGAGGGTGGATTTTGTCAATGCCGATGGTGTTTATTATAAAGCCAGATTGTTATGTGCCTTAGAATCAGAGTTTGCCTCGTTAGCGCATTGAAAAGCCGAGGAGGGAAATGAACTCAAATCATTGGCTGGCTGTGCCAGGACCCTGCTGGCTGGGGATGATGGGAGTGGTAGTTCAGCACCTCAGTCCAGTTCAGATGGATCCCTGGGCTAACTTCAGCCTTGGTCTCCTTTCAGATTCAAGGAAAGGGCAGAGCTGTAACCTTTGGGGAGTTGAGGCAACCTTCCCCAGCTGGGTGAGTGGCAAACGGAAAGCCGAAGGTGGCTGGCAGGGCCACCTCTTTCTTCCCCTTGCCATGCCACCAAAGAGGCGCTCCCAGCAGGTCTCCTTGCACCAACCCTGGTCTTGTAAATCGAAAGAGCCATCGGTATGCAGGGGAGCGTGCTTTGAATTCACATCCAGGCACTAGCAAAGCTGGCTTGTCACTCTGATGGATGGTTCTCTGGACAAGCAGTGCAAATTTGGGGAGGAGGAGGGAGGCCGTGCGGTGGTTAGAGAATCCTGCTAGGAAAAGCAGCCTCTGGATGGGGTCTCGTGGGTCTCACAAGAATTTTTTAAAATGCACAATCTGAAAAACCACATGGAGATTCTCCCCAGGCCACGTTAGTGCTGAGAATTGTCACTCTGGATAATCCCGTTATCTCCGTCTTCCCCAGGACTTCCTGGGTCAAGATCTGGAGTGCGCCTTGTCCCTCTCTCGAAGCGGCTTCTTCCTTCCCAAGGGTGGATGCTAACACGTCTTCTCCTTTCACCAGCAAAATACATCGGCTGTTATGTCGACAACACTCACCAGAGAGCCCTCCGCGGAGTGTCCTTCTTTGACTACAAAAAAATGACATTGTTCCGTTGCCAGGACAACTGCGCCGAACGGTAGGGTGGCAAACGGCACCAGGACTTCATTAACTCCAGGCATCGAGTGCGTTTCCTTCTTTTGGGGGATTGGCAATTTCAGGTTCTCCCTGGGACTATTTGCCATGAGGGCAGCTGGTCCAGGCCTTGTGCAGGGCCGAAGGCTGGACTCCTGTGGCAATGACTGCCAGGCATTTCAGGACCAGGGAGAGCTCCCGGGGAAGGCAGACGGTGATCCCTTCCAATCGTTTATCCATTTTATAAATTGGAAGGAAGGTCTTGATGCCTCTTGGGTTACCTTGCGTTGAAGGGTTAGGGAGTGGGGAAGCGAGGGTCATGACACCAAATGGTTGGAGCCAAATCATGCTGAATTGAGGTTATCTGGGAGAGTTTTTTGTTGGGAGCCATTCAAAGAGGGAGGGAAGGAGGAAAAAAGAAATACTGACCCTTACAGACCAAGAAGAACATTCTAGGTTGTCTTCTTCCCTAGAGAACATCCATGAATTTTCTTCTCCTCCAATTTCTGGACCCACAAATACTTTTCAATTCTGCTCTGGGGCAGGACTTCCTCCTCTGACTGCTACCTGCTGGAGATTTCCCCCTTAGTTATTGCTTCAAAAGATAACAGCAGTGGCAAAGGACACACCTCACTCCCCTCCACTCCCACACACAATATCACACAATCCAGCAGACTTGAAGTAATATGGCTGTCTACACTCCACAGAGTGACGGTAACTGTTCCTCTTGGGAAATAGGTGTTTTTCTACCTGCCTGGAGTAAATCTTGTGATCAGGAGCAACACACCGAATCACGTTTCCCTCCCTGGCCCACTTGAGAGGAAGAGTAGAGGCCACTTTTATTTTCTCTACTTGATGAATTTATTCCTCGTCAAGCGAATGGTTGGGGTGGCAAACGATGAAATAGTGTTAAAGCTGAAAGGCGATGGGACCGGTGCCCAGAAACCCACCCTGGTTTCGTCCCTTTCTCCTGCCCAGTTGCTCAGAATTCCTCAAGTGGTTCAGCTAACCCAGTTAGTGTACAAGGATGACACAGCCCACGGTGCTCATTCAGGACTTCAGCTGCTGTGCAGGGTTATTGTCCGGGGAGGGACGTCCGGCCTCTGCATCTGGAGGATTCCCACATTCATGGTGCCTTCGTCTGTGGCAGGGGCTACCTCTACGCGGGGCTGGAGTTTGGGGCAGAATGCTACTGTGGACACAAGATCCTGGCCATGAATGTGAGCGACGCCGAGTGCAACATGGAGTGCAAAGGAGAAAAGAGCAGCTTTTGCGGGGGACCGAACCGGCTGTCCATCTACCGCCTGGAGCTGGCCCAGGAATCCACCAGGAGGTGTGAGTGTGGCCTCCGTTTTTGAGGGCATTGGCACAGCGTCGTCCTTTTGGTCAACTGGATGGGCGGAAGGAGGAAGGGTCTGGTGCCCAGAGCATCCTTAGTGAGTCTGCCATGCCTTTTGGATCTCTCTCTCTCTCTCTCTCTGAATTCTGGCCAAGAAACCCCCTTCTGTTTCTCTCCCCAGATGGCAGTGCCATCTTCCGTGGCTGTTTCCACCGGCCAGAAAACCTCACCTTGGCTTTGTTGGCAAGCAGGCCCATGAGGAACATGTCTGTGGACCGATGCGTTGACCTCTGCACAGGAAAGGTGAGCAGAAGGGGGCTGCACAAGGACGTGGCCCTTCTCCCTTCCCATGCTCTGCCTGAGAACGCCAGGATCTCTGCATCAGCCCTTCCCATTTGGCGGGCAGGAGCAGACCTGCGTCCCTCTCTGCTCCCGAAGCATTTGCCCCACGCCTAGCAGTGAATTCTCCCTCCCTCCTAGGAATACCCTCTTGCGGCTCTGGCTGGCACCGTCTGCCACTGCGGTTTCCCCACCACTCTTTTCTCCTTGCACGAACGAGAGGGAGAGCATCTTTGCGCCCAGAGATGCAACGGGGAGGAATTTGAAAGCTGCGGCACTTTGGACTATTTCATTGTGTACCAGACCCAAGTGCAAGGTATCGGGGGCAGGGGAGGTGCTGGGCGGGTGGGCCTGGGGGCTGGGGGCATTCAGAAGACCTCCTGGGCACCCTGGCAGACTCCTGTTCCATCACCAAGGGGGTCTGGGGTCCCGGGTACACGGTGTCCACCCCCTCTTGGCGCTCACCTTAATACACTCGTCTCTGGTTATTAATTTGTAAAACCATAGCCTAGTCCCTGATCTGGGGTGGTGGGTGTTACGGACCCTCTGGTACAGGGGTCTCCAACCTTAGCAACTTTAAGCCTGGAGGACTTCAACTCCCAGAATCCCCCCAGCCAGCTGGCTTAAAGTTGCTAAGGTTGGAGACCCCTGCTCTAGTTCAGTATTTCTCAACATTGGCCACTTCCCAGCTGACAATTTGAGTCTCGGCTTCCATGTAAAACCATGTGAAATAAATAAATACATTTTTAAAGCCAAGCGTCTTTTCTGGAAGCTCAATGAGATAGCTTCAAAGCCTTCTGCTCCAGAGCTGGGCCTCTTGGCCTGGGTCAACCGAGAGTCCTCCAGGCCACCAGAATGAGTGGTCTGGGATGAGCCAGGGGTCTGGAAACTCCTTCTCTTTTCCCCGTGCCCTCCAGGACACCATCAGCCCTCAGAAACATCTCCCCCATGACCTCACAGGGACCCTGTCTTGTTCTCTGCTTCACAGACAACCGATGTATGGACCGGAGATTTCTCACCACTCGAGCCAAACAATTGGTCGCCCTTGCCAGCTTTCCCGGAGCGGGCAACACGTGGGCACGGCATCTCATCGAGCTGGCCACGGGTTTCTATACGGGGAGTTATTATTTTGATGGCTCTCTTTATAATAAAGGTGATTGAGATGGCTTCCTTGGGAGGCGGAATGGGTGTGGAATGGGGAGAGGGGGCCGGACTCACTCTGAGCCATTGGAGGAGAACTCAACCGAAAACCTCACTCAGCTATGAATTTGACCCTTTCTATCTCAGCAGCTTCCACCATGGAAGACCAACCAGCGTGTCCCCACAAAATCCAGGCGGTGAATGGAGTCTCTTCTCTAGTCTAAATCAGGGGTCCCCAATCTTGGCCAATTTAAGACTTGTGGACTCAACTCCCAGAGTTCCTCAGGACCTCTAGGAGTTGAAGTCCACAAGTCTTAAAGTAGCCAAGGTTGGAGACCCCTGGCCTAAATAGTGGGTCACTTTTTCTGCCCAACTTCTGGCTTTGCTCCCTCTACCTGGTAGAACATCTCCTAGGCCAGAGGTCTCCATCCTTGGCAACTTTAGGACTTGTGGACTACAACTCCCAGAATTCCCCAGCCCAGAAATCCGCAAGTTGCCAAGGCTGGAGGTCTCTGTCCTAGGCTACCCTGTTGGCATCTGGCCTCCCTTGTCAGGGAAGAACTCCAGACAGATCAAGGTCATTTCTGGAAGACCGGAGCCTTGACCCCACCATTTCTTTCAAACTCTGCCCAACCCAGACAATTGGGGAATTCGCCTCTTCCGGCCATCGCTTTATCTTCTTCCTTTCTTTCTTTTTCTCTCCTTCCCTCTGTTCCTTTCAAATTGCCAAGCCGGCTTCAGATCTTTTTCTTGGAATTTGCAGTTGCCTGGAGACCAAACCTTGGTAGTTCTTGCTCGTTACAGTTTTGAAAGATCCGTGGGAGAAAAAAGATAAATCGGTTAACCACTTCTGAGAGAAAGCCCCACTAAGTTTTCAAGGGGAAGCTTGGTATCCCATGGAAAGCTCCGTTACTGATCCTCCCGCCAGGGGAAGGAGGCATGCACTGAGATTTAATGATCCCACCAGGGAAAAACCACACGGGACCCTCCCGTCTGTAAAGCATCTGTTAAGCTGACTTGTGAGGAGGGAACGCAGAGAGGAAGGCCTGAAGCCAACCTGCACGAGACGTTGAAGAGGAAAGAACAGAGGAATAGAGTTGGAAGGGACCTCGGAGATCTTCTAGTCCAACCCCCTGGTCAAACAGGAGGTCCTAGACCAGAGGTCCCCAAACTTGGCCACTTTAAGACTTGTGGACTTCAACTCCCAGGATTCTCCAGCCAGCATAGCTTAATCTCTTGCAATCCCTTCCTCTGCAATCTCTCTCCACTTTAGGAGATTAAGAGAGAGAGAAAAAAGCAGGCATGGCTGGCGGGGGAATTCTGGGAGTTGAAGTCCACCAGTCTTAAAGTGGCCAAGTTTGGGGACCCTTGACCTAGACCATTTCAAACAAGCCATTGTCCCATCTCTTCTTGAAAACCTCCAGTGATGCAGTAAGAGAGAGAGACAGAGGTACCTGCCAGCTTTATCCTTATGTGGAGGGCCATTTTCATTTTAGGATCTCTTCCCAATTAGTTCCTATTTTAAATTATTCTTCAACAGCCGGTCAAGGGGAAAGACCCTCCTGGCTTTAAATCATTCTCCATCCTGCCTTTTTCTTTCTCTGCCCCTTCTGCCCCTGCCTTGCCTTCCCAGAATCAAGAGACCAGCTAAAGAGTTGCCACACCCTTCCCGACGTCCTTCCTTTCTTTCCCCATATTTGCTGCTCGCGGCTCACTCTTTCTTTTCCTCCCTCTCCCTCTCCCCCCTCCCCACGCTGCCCAAAGGGTTCAAAGGTGAGCGGGACCACTGGCGCAGCGGCCGGACGATCTGCATCAAAACGCATGAGAGTGGGCAGAAGGAGATCGAAGCCTTTGACGCGGCTATCCTGCTGGTTCGCAACCCCTTCAAAGCACTGATGGCGGAGTTCAACCGGAAGTACGGGGGTCACATCGGCTTTGCTTCTCACGCCCACTGGAAGGGCAAGGGTAGGTCTGCCCAGCTGGGATGCCCGTCCGAATTAGGCGTTTCTGCAGCTCCACCACCTCCCCTGAACTTCGAGACCCAGGAGCTCCGATGGCCAGAGCTTCGAGATAAGCTAGGTGGATTTCAGGTTTTAGGAGAGCCACAGCTGACCGGGATAAGCCTCAATCTTCATCGATATGGCTTCTCCTGCTTCTTCCCACCGATGTGCTCTGAGTGAGGGTCGTGTCTCAAAGAGGAGGGGGTGGATGTCCATGTTTTGTGACTGGTATGGACCCTTTTAGTCCTAGGAGGTTTGGCCTCCAGCTTTCTACCTTCATGGTTCTTATAAGTCAGCTGTGTAGAATGGAAAGAACTGGGGAAGAAACCTGAACACACACAAACACACACGCACACACACACACACACATATGTACATTACTTGGAACACTGACAATGTTATTCGCTAAGCCTTCCTTGGCTTAGAGATTAACACAGTCAGTGTTCTAAGTAATGCGCCATAGAAAGCAGAACTCCGAGGCTGGCAAATTCCTCAAAAAACAGTTTTATTGGATGCACCATATTGGCACAACTGGTGAAAGCCAACTCTGAAAGTTCCCACGCCTTTCACCCAATGAAAAAGTAAAACTTTCCCCTTTCCCTCCAAGTCACTGGTCACGCTGTCCAATCCAGGTGCTGGCTAGTTGCTTGGTTACTTCACTCCTCCTCTGGCCAGCCCCCTGTGAGAATGTCCTTGGTTCCCACAGGAAAGCTTTATCGTTTGGGCTACCAAACCCCACCTGACTATTCCTCCCCCCCTCCCTCTGTTGTGTGGCAACCCTGGAGCCTCCAAGGTGGCCTCATCCAGGCCCACTTCAGGGTTGACAAATGTATTTTCTTCCTCCACTCAGAATGGCCGGAATTTGTCAAGAACTATGCTCCGTGGTGGGTGACGCACACCCTTGACTGGCTGAAATTTGGCAAGAAGGTCTTGGTGGTTCATTTTGAGGACCTCAAGCAGGATCTCTTCGTCCAGCTCAAGAGGATGGTCAGCCTGCTGGGCACTGCTGTTCACGAGGACCGCTTGCTGTGCGTCGAGGGCCAGAAGGACGGAAACTTTAAGCGTTCAGGGCTGAGGAAACTGGAGTATGACCCCTACACCCCAGAGATGAAGAAAATGATCAACGGCTACATCAAAACGGTGGACTTGGCTCTGAAACTCAGGAACCTCACCGGTGTCCCCAAAGACTACTATCCCAGATGATGGAGATTTCTTGGGGCCGAGGAACCGATCTCTTTAGGAGGGGCAAATTCGCTTCCTCCTGGCCAAGAACCATTTCCACCCAGCGGGTGGTGCAGGAGGACTCATCCTGCTGGGGCTCGCCTTGAGAGGGCTCTTTTGCATGAGCAAAGGTGGCGATTGTCATGGCTGAGCGAAGATGTTTCAGCCAACCTGTCTCCAGAAAATGAGCTCCGTCGGTGGGAGATCTTGGCTGCTTCTGCTGCTGCTGCTGCTACCCCGCCCCCACCCAGCCCCCAAAGTTTTGTGTTCCTTCCCACCCAAGTAAGATCACTCTTCTCTTCCTTAGCTGGTTGCCTTCAAGCAATTTGGTTTAAAACCCCCACCGTGTGGTCGCCTTCCTTGGTTCTGCTGACCCCAGAAGTCTCCCCTGTTTTTGAATCCTGGATCTTTAGAACCTGGTTTCCTCTCAAAGGCTGGTCAGGATAGATCAACTGATCCCTGCTGAGCTTTGTGCTAGCAATATAATTTCTGCATCTTCCTTCCTTTCCACCTCAAAGCTGCTGGACTCCATCTGAACAATCCTCAGGTCAAATGCCGCCCATTAAACCAACATTTTGTTAATATCTCCACGGCTGTAGCTGTGGGTCTTTTGTGGGATCCGGTGTCTGTGTCTGGGAGGATGGCACTATCTTGGGTATGAGGTGATGGATCCAGCCACAGGTAAAACCAAACATCTGTCTCTCCCTAATCTTATATTCATCATCTAGTTGTATCTCTATCCTGCTCCTGCTGAACTTCCAAGGAGCAGCTATGCTATGATGATGCTCAAGTGAATTAGAATTTTATCTCATGTCTTAAATAACACAGATTCCAAATAGGACTTAGCCTATCTATGTCCCCTATCATCCACCACATATACATACATACATACGTACATACATACATACACACATACATACATACATGTATCTGTGGTGGATGATAGGGGACATAGATAGGCTAAGTCCTATTTGGAATCTTCTCTCTTCTCTCTACTTTTGTTTGCATAAAGGCGAAGATCGGCTGGGGGAAAAAATCCATTAGGTTGTTTTCCAATTACCTAATGAGAACCAGCTATGTTGGGTGACCACCCAATGCTGAGCAGGAGCAAGGAATCGTGAGGGATGAGAAGGGAGCTGGAGGAGGCGAAGGGCAGCCTTGTGAGAAAGCATAACGGTCTGGCCAACGTCCACAATAGCCACGCTGCCCGTTGCGACATTTCTCTCCAGCTCCCACTCGTTTGCGGGGTGTCGTTTTGTCTCTCCCTGCTGAGCATCCCTGCTTTGCGTTGTGTGGATGCTTCTCCTTTGGCCAAGAATCTGCTTGCCAAGCGAGGCTCCCCTGCCCATCAGCTCCCGTCAGCGCTGAGCAGAACGTTGATGGCGGCTTCCGTCCAGCGGCAGCTGGAACATCACCAGGGCTCGATGTGGGCTTGCAGGACTGTGGGTGGGCAAAGGAGGGGCTGGAATAAGGGGCCCCTCCCCCCTTTCCTGCACTGGCCCTCCCTTCCCGCTTACGCTGACCATGGTGCTGAATGCGAAACGAGCAGCTCCCGCTGGGAGTTTTCACAGGTCCTCCCCCTGCCAGGGCTTCTGCTCAGCCCCCACCCACCCCCAGATATCAAAGGCATTTTGATCCGATCATTTTGAGGAGGGGCTGCTGGTGATGGGCTGCAGATCTCTTCCACCCTGGGTGGCCTCTCCTTCTTCCAGTGGGAGGTCTGGGACGTTCTCTCACTGCCCTTTCCGTGTGCTGATGCAATAGCCAATGTGGAAAAAGGGAGTTTACAATCACAACTTCTTGGGAAATACAAAAGCTAGACCAAGCATGTAATTGCAGAAGTTCTTAAGACATCCTGCACGCATGCTTTGATGTCCAGGGTAGGCAGAGAAATAGGAAAATTAGCTGACCAAAGGCTGTTGGGGGGGAGGGTGAGAGGTTAAGGAGAGGAGGAGAAGGGGGGAGGGAGGAAGGAAGGAAGGAAAAAAATAATATTGTCTCCACTGTTGCATAGTTATGAGAGTCCAGACTCACTAAGAAACAACTGCAGCCTTCAAGATGAGACTTTCCAGTCTCCATCTTAAATTTGTTTCCTGCTTTCATCCTAATGGTGCTCGCACATCATAGTTAGGTCATGCCAAGGCTGAGCAAAACCAAAAGGCTAAAATGTGTGAAAGTTGTGATTCGGTTTTGCCATCCCCTTGTTGTGTAAACGAAGCTCGCTTGGCTAGACTGTGACTCAGGATATGGTGCAAATCCCTCCAAATTGATTAATTCAGAAGCGTCGGATTTCGCCATCGGAGGGACTTATCGCTGGATTACGCCAGATCAGGCAAATTCAAAATAGGCAGATAAGAGAGATAGGAAAACAAATCTTCTATCTGTCAGCCTCTTTCTCCTTTTTCAGCCCTCCGGCTCATGAGGCCGATGTTTTCCTGCCACTTTGCAGATCTGCTGAGCTACGCAAAACCCTCGAGAAATGCCCTAGAACAGCAAGAAATGCCCATCGTGCAAAACCCAGCTACGTATGCAGATTAGGAGAATCCACCCCATTTCCCACTGCAAGATGTTGCTGCCTGGGCAGGAATGAGGAGGGCTGTTTATTCCAGAGAATCGCACCCAGCTCCTTGACCCATTCAAAGATGGAGGGGGGTCTCCCTTTTGTCTCTAACCTTCCTTAGGATTTTGCTTTGCTTGGCATCCCACCGGCTTATTAATTTTGAGGTGCCACCCCTCCCCGGGAGGCCTAGACAACTGCTGGTTGGTTATACCTAGTGGTTGCTATAGCAACCCTGCCTTCCCATTCAAACCCAGCCTGGTACTCCCTGTAAAATTTAAAAATACTTTGGACGGGTGGCTGTTTCAGCAGACGGAGAGAAATGATTCAGAACAGAAACAGGTGAACGTGGGGCCTGAAAAATGAAGAGATGTTCCCTTTTGCACAGATAAAAATGCACGCACACACACACACACTGAACCCCAAGCCCTTTTTATCCCCTCCTGGGTGGAGACCAAGACTGAAGGTCCCAGAGGCATCCAGTGAAGGAATTCGTTGGTTTCTAAGTTGGCTCCCAATGAAACATTGAGTTCCTCTAGGAAATAATCAATTTCCTAAGATGCTCAAAAGAGGAGAGAGAGAGAGAGAGAATTAAGAGTGAAGTCCTCCAGATCTGTCATGCTGTCTCAGTGGCAAACTGAGTGATCCTGTTTCCCCTCCTTCCGAGGACAGCATTAAAACCTGGTTTTTTAATGCCTTCTGGAGGGTCTTCAGTTCTTCAGTTCTCCCATCATCTCAATATTGAACTAAATCGTTATATGTCCGAGCAAAGCTTTGTACCCCAGGAATAAAACAAAAGCCCACAGATTCCCAAAGCATGAGCTCCATCACTGACCCACAATCTGGACAGGACTGCAAAATATTTTCAAACAATGACACCATTGTCTTGAAGGGAATGATCTGCTTAAAGGAAGAAAGTCAACCATCTTATTGGTCAGTGGGGAATTCTTGGAGGCCCCTCAGGCCATGTTTAGATCTACCCACTTTCCTTCTTGCTTCAAGTTTTTATTGTCTTCAAGACTTTGTGAAGACCCAAGCATGACTTTAAAACCAGACTGAAGAGATGGATTCCTTGTTCTTGTTATTCTAAATTTATTGTGTTTATTCGTTTACCTTGAAGAAGCCTCGGGACTCCCCAAACTTTTCCAATGGAACTCTGTAGAGAATAAAACTACTGAACGTTTGCATCTGCACTTGGAAAACAGTTGCCTTAGCTGGGGAAACACAATCCATATGGAAAACAATTCGTTGTGACTACATTTTCACAAATAGGAATACACACATTTGCTGAAAGACCAGCACACCATACCACACCTGCTATAAGGAAGAAGGAGGCAGAATACGAAGAAAATTCCTCCAGTGGAGAAGTCAGGCCATTGGGACACTTCTCTAGGCTGAACATCACAAATGTCAGTTTTAATTTAGATGATTTGGGAGAAGGTGCTTAACAATATAATCCACTCGTACGTTAATAAAAGCAACAACATGCCTAGGAAGACGAGAGAGTAAGTCTTCCACGCCATGACATTCACCCCTCCACAAAAGAAACATGTTTGTTTATCACTTTTACACTTTTTCCACCATCTGCCAGAACGTGGGGAGCTGGGATAGAAATGGGGATCCGTCCAAGCAACATGGCACCCAGGAAGAAAACAAATATGTCTTCCTTTTGTTTTGCTCCCATCCATTTCTCAAACAAAAAGGGGTGATTTATGGAAATAACATGCCGCACAGCTTTGTTTCTATAGCCTGACAGCTAAACTGGGGGGAGAACCAAACGCCACCCCATAATAATGGAAAGCAAGGCAGGCTAAACCCAAATGTTATGGGCGTCACTCAGAGGAATCTCTTCCAATGTTTACACGAACGTGCGATTGGAACCAACCCAGATGTCTGAAAGGATGCAGAGAAGGAGTGTAATTGTGCAGTGAGGATTCATCGGCAGCCATCAGCTCCTGAACATGGAAAGGGAGAGAGGCAGGCGAGGGAGATGAAGGCTCTGAGTGATTCCAAGAAGACAACGGAAGCAGAAGGAAGAAAAATAGAATAAGAATGCCTGCTGTTGGATCCCTGTAACAAGCGTGAAACCAGAAAACTATCCACCAGAGATTGTTCTTTTCCTTTCTTTTCCTTCTTTCCTTCCTTTCCTCCCTCCCTCCCTTCCCCATCTCCTTCCTTCTTTCCTTCCTTTCCTCCTTCCTTCCTTTCCTCCTTCCTTTCTTCCTTTCCTCCCTTCCTCCTCCCTCCCTTCCTTCCCCATCTCCTTCCTTCTTTCCTTCCTTTCCTCCTTCCTTTCCTCCTTCCTTTCTTCCTTTCCTCCCTTCCTCCCTCCCTCCCTTCCCCATCTCCTTCCTTCTTTCCTTCCTTTCCTCCTTCCTTCCTTTCCTCCTTCCTTTCTTCCTTTCCTCCCTTCCTCCCTTCCCCACCTCCTCCCTTCCTCTGTTTCCTTCCTTCAGTTCACTTATCTCCCTCTGTAGTCGTGTCAGCCGGCTGCGTTCGCCCTCTGATACGATCAAGCAAATATGCAGTTATGCTTATTTCAGAGAGAATTATTAACGACGCAGACAAGATCGCTCTCTGGTTTTGGAGCGATTTACATCTTGCTCAGCCTCAGGCGCACCGAGGACAACATTCCCATCTCAGCTTGATGGCATTTCAAGAGCTGCTCTTCCACATGCTCAAAAGGACATTTTTTTTCTCCCTCCCCTGCTTGGTGCCACCAGAAGACGTGGCCCAGTATCACAAAAAGGATCCTGGAATCAAAGCGGTTTTCAGTAGTGCTCACATCTTAGAGTTGTCAAGATTGAGGAACACTGAGCTGGTGGAGGAGAAGAAACTAAACCAGGTGAAGGTATGAGAAGTAGAAGGAAGAGATGATAGTTGAGGTCAGCAGCCTCCAACCTTGGCCACTTGAAGACTGGCTGAGGAATTCTGGGAGTTGAAGTCCACAAGTCTTCACTTTGCCAAGTTTGGAGGCCCCTGAGTTAGGTGACTGGGTACAGGCGAGCGCCCATAAAACTAACAGATGTCCTTTTTAGCCTGAAAAATGGTACAGGTGAAAATCAGATAGCCTACAGTGATGTAAGTTGTTATCTAAAGATTGAGTCAGATCTGTTTTATATTTTTAATAAAAAAAAAAACTTTGGAGATAACAGCACTGAATATTAGATGTGCCTTTCTTTGCACACATGATAAAGTATGTCAAAGCCAGCCATAAATCACCCCTAACACCTGTTAAAATTTGACATGGAATTCCAGAAAACCTAAAGAGATTCTGAACCATTACTTCACAGGTCTGGAAAGCCAGCTCTGTCCTGTTAAAAAAAAAAAGTGGCTAAAGCAAACCAGGGTTTAGCAGAACGTGTGAATGTAGCTAGTGTGAAGTTGGTGCTTCCATCTCTAGCTTGTGTAAAGCACCAGCTGCTTCCTCCAGGACACCCTTATTTATATGGGGAAAGGGTTGGTGCCACATTAAACAGGCAAACAAACTGGAAGGATGGAAGTCAAATATTTGCTTTCACCGAGTGTGCTTTATGTTGGTGGTTTAACCCAAGAGTTGTGCACCACTCATCAATCCAGGAAAGCTGTTTGCAGAGATTATGGCTTTCTGGAGAGGATGAGCTGGAGAAATAAACAAGAGATGACAAATGGACCTTCTGCAGCAATTGAAGGCAATATGCACCTGTCTCTTTGGAAGACACATCTTGGCCCACGTGGCCACGACAGGTGGGATTGTGACTCTAGAGCCACTTCCCAGGGTCCCAAGCAGAGGTCGTTCCAGGCAGTTGCCCCACATTCTGTTCGCGAGGCTGGGCTGAGGACTTTCCTTAGAGCTATGGGGGATAGGATTTCATTGGGCCAAGTCCTCTTGCAATTGGGCAGCTGAGTCCCAGAATCTTTGTATGAGCCGCAGGATCAGGTTGGAGGTCAACAAGAGCGCTTGGCAGCCCTCAAAGTCACTGCCTGCCCAGGAATTGGCTTACAGTTCCCAGAAATCCTAAAGATGTTTCCAAACTCTTTTTTTTCTCTGCCTTGGCTGTCTTACGGTCCTCAGCAAGGATGTTCCTGCAAGCCCCTTCTTGACTTCAGTGGAGAGGACCTGTTCTGGAAGGTCTTCTTTGTAGAATTGCAACTCAGGGTTTGTGGAAGACACTTTAAATTGGCTGCGCTGTTTGTTTTCTCGTTAAGGGATGGTCAAGTTTCCCTCCAACTGAAGCTATCCTGGTGCCTCCAGGAACTCAGGCCTGTATTTTCTTGGGAACAGTTTGCAAATGATGTTCCATTCCTCGCTTCTAAGATGTTTTGGGGGCTTCTCAATCTAGGCTGCATCTTAGAATTCTCTGGACTCCCCCCTTTCCCAAGTACTAATCAACGCTGAACCTGCTTAGCCTCTGAGCCTACAAAAAGGTAAGTCCCTTGTTTCTTTCTTACAAAGATTCTGGGTTTAGAAGGCTTTTAAAACATATATCCAGACTGCTGAATTTTATTTTTGTATTGTATATTACACACACATAGCATGAAGACAAAGGAAACGTAGAAATGTTTTTTGTAAACGCCCTTCTTTTGGCAAGTTGGCTTGTCACATGGTTAGACCAAGGTGTGTGTGTGTGTGTGTGTGTATTTGGATTGCAACTGCCAGATCAGTTTGTTATATCCTGGTGCTAAACAAACAGATTGAAAACGGAAATCTTTTCAGCCCTCAAATTAAGTCTCAGGAATGGACAAAGTTCACAGACCTTCTGTGCTCACATTTTCCGTGACTTAGCTTGATTTTGGTTTCTTACTTTTTAAAATTTCTGCTGGATAATTTGGACCTTTGTATTCTCAGTAGTTCACAATATGAATGCTAATCTTCAATCTCTCTAATGTCTAGTCTGTCTTTAGACACAATGTCCCTTTCATTTCCAAAATCTGCAGAAGCCAAATGCTTCTGAAATTCACCCCTCTCCAAAGCATCCATTTTTAAAAGTTTTTTTTAAAAATCTACCTAAAGGTGCATGCCTTTGTGGAAATAAGTACGAAAATACACTATTCAAGACCGCAGCCTTCGTCTTAAGGCAAAGCTTCCCTTGGCCTCATCCAACGCTTGTTGGTCTGCTTCTGAAAGGACTTTTCCCTTGATCATCTATCTCCCTCACAAACTTGCCCTCTTTGGGTAACACTTGAATTAATTAGATGAAAATGTGCAAAACACTTTGCAGATGAAAAACACGGAGGCGCTAAAGGCTGTTGTTTATTGGTGATGTTTTTAGCAGCCCCTCCAGAGCCGAGAAGAAGAAGAAGATCATGAAAAACTTCATAGTTAAGGTTCTTAGAAGAGACCAACACCAGATTGCTCTGAGGTATTTATTCAGGGGTGTCCAATCTTGGCAAACTTTAAGACTGCTGGGCTTCAACTCCCAGAATTATCCAGCCACCTGTCTTATTAGTACTTTCCCCTCCAAATATTTCTTCACTCAAACCATCGCACAAAAATGTGTCTCTTTATTTAATATACGCTCCACTTTGCAACACAAATGCGACAGGATATCGCTGCTTGGAATTTATTTTTTTCATTTAAAAAAGATGGACTTTACAAAATTGCTTATGAAAAAACAACAACAGTGCGTATCTTTAGAAATACCAAGTTAAAAAAAAAACCCAACTTATCTTAAATACAGATATACTTGTTAGGAATGTTACATACAACAACTACTGGTACATACTTTTTCATTTGTAGAAAACCTGACACAACAGATTGATTTTCAACACACGTCCTATTGCCAGGACTTGAATGATGGACTCTCATCCTTCAAGATTCACCAGCTGGAAAAGATTTTTGGATGTCCAGGAACTATTTATTTCATGCAAGAGATTGTTCCTGATGTAGCAAATTTCCACAACTTCCTTTTTAATTCTGGTTGTATTTTGGGAGACTGCCAGTAGTTAGAGATCCTTGTTGATCTACTCCAGAGGTGGAGACGTTGTTCTGCCTGACCCTTTGGTGGGAAAGGAGGATTCAGAAAGGGAGCTTCCATAGCCCACGTCTTTCCAGATACAATCCAAAGCGATTTTGTTAGATCTGGGATAAGTAAAACCAACTTATCAAGTTATAAATCCAGGGTTGGATTCTAGCTCAGCGTCTCAGATTTAGGTCTATTCATCAGCGAAAAGAAAAAGAGCGGAAAATGAATTATTTCCCAAATTAACTGGGCATGAAATTGAATAGATGGGATGCGCAACCCGCCTCTTAGAGAAAAGATTTATTCGTGGACTATGAAATCTCAGGGAAAAGTCAACAAGAGGGAAAAAGTTGCTGGACAGAACTGTATGAAATGATTATTCTCCAAAGAGTGATTTATAGTATGGAAGGAAGCTTTTTTATTTTATTTTACCAGAATTAAATTCTCCACTGGGAAACTTGAGGATTGCAGAAAATGAATCTCTTGCATGTCTGCTCACATGGAAGGTGATAGAATGAGAAATCACACCTGGATTTGCACAGGTACAAATGATTAGGAAACACACACACACACACATACCCATCTGTTTCAGAGTCCCGTCTAAAACAAATTCACCCTAAATTTCCAAAGGTGCTTTTTAAGGAGGCAATTCCCCGCCATCCTGTCAGAACTGAGGAAGCTTCTTGGATGAGAAGTGAAATGTCTTCAAAGAAAAACCAAGAAAGTCCAGTTGCCTCCTGAAAAAAGCACCTTTGGGACAACCAGGACCTAGAGGACTGAGAATCTCTACAAACCCTAAACTTCCCAATTCTCAGATCAGAGAAGCGGGTGCTCCATTTCCCCCAGGGCTCAAAATACGCTTATTGCCAAGAACTTGTAGGATGCAGTGAAGACTTTACAGGCTGAAGTTCAACCATCAAGCCTTCCTTTGTCACGAGGTTTGTTTATGTGGTTAGGGTCAGGTGTTTATGCCATAACCTGCAAAATGCTGTGATAAGAATAAACAAGAGGGTACTTATAACCACCATTGGCTTAGATTCACCAAGCCAGTATCAAGTCCTTCCTGAAACCACTGGAATAATCCAAGAAGGCAAAACCATAAGGAGCTTTGGATCATTGCTGGAAACCAGTGTCTACCGTAATCCACGTTGGGTTCCAAAGCTCAGAGTAACATTGATTCTTTTTCAGTCATTGAACTGGCTTTGGTGACACTCTTGCGTGAGAATGAGTGGACCGAATTGATTGTGTCCTCGGTCAGGGCATTAGCCAGTCTGGACAGGATAGTTACCTTAAACTTCTTGAAATCTTGGCCCATGAAGACGTACAGGATAGGGTTCATGCAGCTGTTGGAAGCAGCGATGGCGGTGACAAGGGGCAACCCAATTTCAAAGACTGTTTCTGGAACTGAGCGGTGGTCAGTTTCTAGGAGGTGGAGGGTATGGTATGGACACCAACACAAGAAGAAGGTGGTGATGATGGTGACAATAATTCTCAAGGGCTTCTTGGACTTGGTGAGGCGGTTCCTTTTCAGGCGAAAAATTATGGTAATGTAACATACTGTGATAATGATCATTGGTAAGATAAACCCCATCAAGAAGCGAAAGGTGGTTACCATTTTGTGGTTTTGGGTGCCAAGGCCAGTGTCATTTCGAGAACTGGACAAGGAGAAGTTGTAGAAACAAAGGATGCGGCCGCGGAAGGTTGTGGTGTCTCGGAAAACAATGGAAGGGGAGCTCATTAGAAAACCGAAAACCCAAATTACGATGCAGACCACCCAGGCAATTGTCGGGGTCCCATGCTTTTGAGATTGGACTGGGAAGACCACCAAAATGCAGCGGTGAAAGCTGATTATGGTCAGCAGAAACACACTGGTGTACATGTTGAGGTTGAGAAGCAAATTGTTGACTTTGCACATGTCTCTGCCAAAAACCCAGTGGAAACCCATGGCGGTGTAGGCGATGTTCAGGGGCAGGAAGACGTTGAACAGGAAGTCAGCAGCTGCCAGGTTGAGGAACCAGATGGTGGTGACTGTCTTCTTCATCTTGAAGATAATGGCGATGACCAAACTGTTGCCCAATAGACCCAGGAGGCAGGTGATGCTGTAGATGAGAGCAGTGACCACTTGAACAATGGTCAGAGGCTCTATTGAGGTTTTTTTGCCATATGTCTCTCTGACAGGAATGAGGTCTTCGAAATAACCATAGTAAAAGTAATCCGTAGTGTTCTCGAATTCTCCCATGATCTGTTGGAACACAGGTAAGTCAAAAATTGGACATGATGCCAAGGTAGCTTTACACCACAGTTAGGAAACACAGAAGAGTGAGGGCTGATAGGACAAGCCAGTGAGAGCTAGCCTCGTCTAAGACTGCCTGTAATGGCTGAGTAACAACTGAGTAAACACAAAGAATTATTGTTGCAAGTCAAAACTAATTGATATGGATGGATGGAGAAGGACATAGACTAATCTCTACACAACTTCTTCCTTGGATGACCCCAATCCTACCCAGTGACGCCAATTCCAATGAACGGAAGGAGGAGGCTGAATACGGCATTCTCCAAAATAAATGAGCATCCTGCCTTGAAAAATGTCCCAGAATCCCTTGCAGGAGAGACAAGACAGATCACACATCTAGTGGTGGAACATCAGTCCGGTACCTCTGTTAGATCAAACTGTATCAAAGCACCGGTAGACTTTGTCTAGCTGGCATTTTAAAAAGAAGGAAAAATCCTTTGGCAAGCAGAGCACAGTGGTGTCAGTTATTTAATACATAATAAATAGAAGGCTAGCATGTTTTTTGCGTGAAAGAAAAGCCCTGGTGAGCTTTGAAATTTTAATCGTATCACTTGCAATACTCAAAACTGTTCTCAAAGACAATACAAATGGGAGTGGGAAACGTTGATGGGTTAGGACAATGTTTCTTAACCTTGGCCACTTTAAGACCCGTGGGCTTCAGCTCCCAGAATCCCCCAGCCAGAGTTGAAGTCCACATGGGTTAAATCTCATCTAAGAATGCAACTCAAAAGCATTTTGTTTTATCAGCACTGCTCTTCGCCTTGGAGATCCTGCTGAGTGGAACTGAGTGAGAAATGTTAAGCTGGGGCTTAAAAGGCAGACCAAGGATTTCCAAGCAAACAAAAACATTAATATTTCATGGCCAGGTTTTACATCTGGGGGCCAGGAAACAGATGGGCAGTGGGCTTCTGCCAGCAAGACGAGGCCTCAGAAGACCCAGATGAACCGTCTTTCCAAAGCTGTGGGCAGGCTGAAATAGGATTCCAGAACAGTTCCAGACCCGAGATTCCTTCCTTGGCCATCTCAATAATCATAGGATGAAGCCAAGAGGGCAGGAATGCCAAGTCTTTGTTCAGCTGGATTAAAATACAGAATAACAGAATTTGGAAAGGATCTTGAGGGCCCAACTCCCTGCTCAAGCAAGAGACCCTGTGCCATTCTGGACAAAAGGTCCGATCTCACTAAGAACCTCCAGCGACGGAGCACCCATCAATCACTCCCAGAGGCAGATTATTCCAGTGATTGATAGTTCTGAAGGTCAGGAAACGTCGCCTTAATTCTAGGTTGGATCTCTGATAAGCTTCCATGCTTGGGAAGGGGGCTCCCAAGGACCCACTGCAAAATCACACACACACACACACACACACACACCGGCCAGGTGCAATAATACCCGCACAGGTTTCGTTTCTCCAAATGACGTCCCCAATCCTAGGCAAACCACCGATTTTTCTGAGCCAGCCAGACCAGGCCAGGCGCAGGAGCCAAGAACAAGCAGCATTCAGACAGTGACCTGAGTCTTCTTACCGTCAACAAGCCAGGCTCAACGCAGGAATACGGAGGAAGATCAGCCAAGAGTCGGCCTTACGGGAACTTTTCCTGCCAAGGGTACAAAACAAACAATGACACCCGGCGGAATGAAGAATAGCGGCCGAGGACGAGGCAAGCAGGGTTCCTGTTTAATGAGCCACTCGAGGCGAGGCGAGGGCTGGGTTTAGGCTGCCTTGCAGCTGCTCTCTCTTTTTTTTGGAAAGAGGAAACCCTCTCAGGGAAGTTGGGGGTTGTTTTGCTTTCCCTCCTGGTCCTGATGGGTGGGAGGGAGGGAGGGAGGCGGGCAGCGGTTTGGGTGGCTCTGCATTGGCAGAATCTGAGACTCTGCCATCCTGGGTGGAGCCAGCAGTGCCCATTATCCATAAAGGATGAGCTTCTCTCTTTGGGCGGGAGGAGGAGGTGGGGGGGGTGTAGGTTCTCTCTCAAGGACAGAAAAGTTTTGGGGGACCCTACAAAATGAAGGTCCTGGGTTGGGCAGAGCTCGGAGCCTTTTTGGAAGGACGAACATGGATTCCCTCCAGAAACTGACGGCCTGCTGGGTTTTCAGCCCCTCCTTTCCTTAATTCAACTGAGTCAGTAGAATGCTCAATGGATCAGTGGAAGGACTTGCCCCCAGAAGTGGTGACCCTGCTCCAACATTGGGGGTTTCTAAGAAGAGATGGGAGAGCCATTTGTCCGGAATCATAGAGGGTCCCCTGCCTGAACAGGGGGTTGGACTAGAAGACCTCCAAGGTCCCTTCCAACTCTGTTGTCTTTTTAGAAACGTAAGGATCTTTTTTCAAGAAGACCAGGGCGACGTCTGTGGGTTGTTCGGGGTCTTCATTCCTACTTCCTCACCCAGTCCAAGTGCCCCTTCCTCTCCTGGTGCAGTTCTTCACCACTAATTAAGGTGACCTATTTGAGGAGCAAAGCTCCCCAGTGGCTCCACCTAATTCGCTCTTTATTCCATCAGGGATCTTCCTTGGCTGGCTGCAGAGAGATTCCTGGCCCTTCAGAAAGCTTCGCTCAGGAGGGAAAGGGATTTTTGAAGAAATGCTCCAGGGAGGCCGGTCAAATCAGAACTCCACCTCTCTCTGGAATGCCACCACGGACTCTTTGGGGATGGAATGGATTTAATCTACGATGCCCAAGGCTTCAACGCCTCAGAGGCACAGCAAGGATTTTGTATCCTCATGACCAAAAGGCTATGGATAATACTGCTCAGTGAAGGGGATTTTCTCCCCTGGGTGCCCATTATGGCTTTCAACACAAGCTCTGATCAGACCGAGTCTCCCTGGAGTAGCCCTCCTACCCTGGTGGTTACCTCAAGGAGCAGCATATGTGTGAAGGGAAGGACTTTGCCAAGAAGGTGATAGGATGCATGTCCGAATGTAACCTATTAGGTCAGACTGATTGCGTAAATACTTTGGGGCAATGACTCTGAATAAATGAAACCATGTCCTGGCCACCCAATACTTTCCATCTCCTGGGACCAACAACATGTCCTGGCGTTTCCCTTCAAGCTAATGAATGACCCTCCGCTGCTTTTGACCTCAGAATTGACATCTCCACATCAGGGATTAGATTAGATTAGATTAGATTAGATTAGAGTGGAGTAGAGTAGAGTAGAGTAGAGTAGAGTAGAGTAGAGTAGAGTAGAGTAGAGTAGAGTAGAGTAACAGAGTTGGAAGGGACTTTGTAGGTCATCTTGTCTAACCTCCCCCAAGCAGGAGAGCCTACATCATTTCTGGCAAATGGCAGTCCAGTCTCTTCTTGAATTCTTGGATTTCTGAGGATGGAGCAGAACTTCCCAGAAGGTGGAAGAGGGCCGAGGAGAACCCCAACTAGGACTTCAGAACAAGGGCCAGAACTTCTAGGCGTGTCCTTCATGGGCTGGTGGGACCCATTCTTCAGAAGGCCCAACGGCCCATGAAGCCCTGCTGGAGAGGCCCTTGGGGTGAAGGGTGATGGCTCTACTTCGGATGGGAACATTCAGAGTCTTGTTCCTCAACTTGGGTGGGCTCCCAGCAGCCTCGTCCAACTTTGCAAAGAGGTTCTGCAAAGCAATCGCACGCAAGCCACTCAGCACTTTGTCATCTCAAAACCCAAACAGGATGTCCTGATTTAGAAGCCTCCTGACTCAGGCCCTGACCGCCAACACAGTCGGCCACCTCCCCAGCGCACCCCCCCCCAGCCCCCCCCAAAAAAACTATAGGACTCTCTTTCCCCTAGTTTTCTTGCCTGTCTCTGCCCCACCAAGGACACAGGCCACTTGCAGAGCTGTGTTGTTCCTGGCAGGCTCTAGGGCACCCAAATGGTTGCTTTCTAGGCAGGCGATAAGGATGCCTGTAGAACTGTCGGCTCAGCTTTCGTGCGCACAACATCAAGGCTATCAGGTGTTTGGAAACACAGCCGCAAGACGAGAAGAAAAACAAACAGATGGAACAAGGCCACACAAACCACAGAATGAAGGCGGCCTTCTCCGTCCCCGCCTCCACTTACGATCTGGCTAAAGGATTCCTGCCTCCACCAGGGCAGACCTTGGCCTGGTTTAGCCAGGGAGCCCACCTGCTCCCTCTGCCTTTTTATCCAGAATGGATAGAATGTCCTGGCATTCCGGCCCACAGACCCACAGACCCAAATGGGTGCATGCATTCCAAGTCAGGGCTGCATTTTTAACAGGACTTGAGCCTTGCCGTGCCTGAGCGGGCAGCTAATACCTGTCCCTTCCGATGCAAACCACCAGAGGTGTCTGCAAAGCAGAGTCAGAAAAGTCAAGAGAATTGTGGCCCACACGTTACGATCCAAGTTCCACCTCTTTTCCAGATGCATCCCAGAGAATCGATCCTAGGCCGTGTTTGGCTTCTGCAAGGAGATCAACTGGTTTCACCAGGGGCCCCTGGACCGACCAGGACAGAAGGGGAAGGTGGTTGAACTTCCAATTTGGTGACCCATCACACCAGTTTGGCTGCATGAGACCTAAGCCAGGTGTGCTGAGTTTGCCAAGGGTCTCCCATGCCCTCCCACCCAACCAGTTTTAAATCTAGTGGCTCTGTCCCTTGGAAGGGATTGAGAGAAAACTCATCCTCCCTCTCGGACAAATGGGGTCGGAGGTCGTTGGCTCTCTCTGCTCGCCAACTTCCTTGCTACTCTAACTTGGCCCAGGAGGTGAGGGGGCTGCCTGTCATCCCACAAACCACCCCCAACCAGCACAGAGGGACTCCCGGGGCCCCTCACCTTGTGACGAGACGGTGGTCTTGCTTTGCTGGTGGGGAAACGTCCCCCTCAGAAGATGTTTTGGCTCAAGAAAAATCTTCAAGACCAGCGATCTGGATACTAACCTGCATAAATGCAAGGGAAAGAAGAAGCAACGTGCAAAGAAAGGAAGAGAAGGTGGAGCAAGTGTGATAAGATATTATTAACTCCCTTATCATTCTTGACTTCCTGTATTTGTCATTTCTGGTGCAATCCCACCAACTTCACCTTCTGCCATCTCATGATCCCAGCCACAAGGTAGGATTTGGCCCTGGTCTCGAGCACAGGTGGCCACTCATTTTGAGGACCCAATGTCCGCCTCTTCCTTGAGACAATGCCCATTTAGTTTAGTTTGCTTTATCGTCATCGCACCTCGTACAACAAAATCAAACACCATCTTCAGTGCACATCACGACCATGAAAATAAACACGAACACACATCCTTCACCCTTCACACATTGAACCGGAAACCCCGACACCACACCAACACTGCACTACACAGCAGAATTCAAAAGAGCTCCTGCCCTGGGATAGAAGCTGTTTTTCAGCCCATTTGTCCTTGTTTTTATTATTCTGTACCGCCTGCCAGATGGTAATAGTTTTAAAAAATGGTTTTTTTCTTGGCCTATTTCCTTAGAGAGGATTCCTGCTCACTCACGGTGACCAAGGGCTGTTGATGAACTCCCAGAGTTGGAGACTCCAAAATGCCTGAAGTTGTCCTGAGGCCAGAAGAAGAAGGACAAGCCAGGACGCTCACTTAAAAGACTCGGCCTCTCCTTCTTCTCCCACTTCTGCTCCATTGGGTTAGCGGAGGAGCCTCTTCTTCAGCCTCTCTTAGCAGTCTACCTTCAAGATATGGACTCTGCTTCTCAGCATCCACCAAGGCTCTCTCTCCATGCTTGCTGACATACAGTCCTTCCCAAGCATTTAGTCTACATCAAGACAACCATCTCTTTTGGCCAGCTGGAGTTCCAACTTCCACCCACGAGTGAAATTGGAGCCCAACTGGGAAAGACAAGCATGCGAAGCCCTTTTTGGAGTCTGCCCAGAAGCCTGAAATACAGAAGCAGTGAAACTGAAGAGGGGGATAGTCTTAAGGCGATTCCTTCAGGATCAGAGAGAACAATTCAATTTACGTGACGTGATCCCCTGGCTCAGGGCAAGCCTCTTTCAGGGCACGCTGGGTGCTCCGATCGGAGAGAAATGGTGCTGCCCTCTGAAAGCATTTTCAGATCCTCCAGCAAGGCTCTCTTGGCACTTGCTGAGCCCGGATACCAGCTGGAAAAAAGCAGGGAGTTGAAATGTTGTTTCACGCTCTGGCCCAGATAAACAGCCACCCAGGCGTGGCTTTTCACAGTCAGGGACGCCAGCCGATGGGGAGAAGTTTTCCCAGGCTTTCTGTGGCTTTGATCTAAGGAAGCTCCCCTGCTTATCTCTAGCCCTGCTTGCATTGCAAACAGGCTTAACCCCTGCCCCCTCTTTGACCATTCTGGGTTTGGCTGCTTCCCCAGGGACAAGGGGGAGAAGAAAGCTTAGCAGGAGATCAAGCTGGGGCCAAGTAAAAATCAGGGTAGAACGTGCCCTCAACTGTCCCAAGAAAATTCATTCGCTCGGGGCTGGATCAGGCCAAGGGCACAGCTCAGCGAGCAGACTGTCCGAAGCCACCTGAGAGGAAGATGAAGCTGGTGCTGTTGTTGAAGAAACACCTCCTTCAATTCCAGAGGGATCAAAGGCTACCTTAGATCAGCAGTCACTGATACCACCACATCCCACCCCATTAAAAAAAACACCACCTAATTGTGCTTGTGCATTGATTTATGTGTCCAGGTGTCTACTGAGAAGTTCAGGTTGGAGGACAGAAGGTGCTATTATCCAAGCTGCATATTTGGGCTCCTGAAGCCACCAAGGAACCCAGGACCCTTGGCTGGAGATCGCAACCCTGGAGCTGAATCAGAAACCAGTGGGCCTACCCAGCAGCTGTCCGTGAAGATGGCCAAAAAATGCAGAACTAACCAAGGTATCTGTTGAGAAGCTGCTCCCAACTAATCCTACGTCGTTTCTTCCCGGCCCAAATAAAAGATCGCAGACATTTTATTGCAATCGCTTGCTAGACATGCTTTGAGCAGCCTTTGACCAGGGAGGCTTTTGGCCTTTTCACCCACTGTTTCCTCCCTCTGGGACTGCAGGTTGGGCCTGGGATTCACAGTCTGTAAAGTTCCTTCACTTGGTTTGGTTGGTGGGGTTCATTGCCTGGCATTCTGCGGGTGGAGGGGAAAGGAACGGATTTTGCCATGGGGGGTTGAGCTCCAGACCCGGCCTCGGCCTCCTCCGCAGCCCTTCTAAGAAAACCAACCCAGGATGGGAATCAGCTCACCAGGGGCTGGATGAGCAGAGTGTAAATTTTCCCACCCCCACTTGACCACAAAACGTCACCCATCTCAGCAACCGCTTCCTTTTTTCAGCCTTCTTTCACCCACGGGGGAACCGTATGCAGAGTCAGCAAAACCGCCATGCAATTTATTTTTCTTTTGGCACGTTATTCAGACAACGCTTAAGCCAACATATATCTGCCCTTGGGTTCAGAGGGGTCTCCAAGTGGGGAGCAGCGAAAAATGACGCATAAATGGTTGCAAGCTGGGTTCTAAACAAATTTTTTAAAGGCCACAAAGCCTCCCCAATAGAGAAGGGCCTGGCGGGACGAGGCCTCTGGACTGGCCCACTTCCCAAGGGAGCCCTTTGCCTGCCTGGGCCAAGAGAGGAGGCCCTCGGACTGGGGGTTCCAACAAGGTCGTTTTTAAGAGGGCAAGCGCCGCAGACCGTAATATTCAACGTATTGATCTTGATTTGACCCGATGAGGTTGCTTATCTCAATCCCAGACCAAGGGGTTTCCTCATAGGACATAAAACCAGCCGAAGCTTAAATCTGACCATGATGCTGGACTTTTGCACTGCAGAAATCCTGGTTGGCTCGGCTCGGTTTGGTTTGCTGTCTTCTCCAATATTCCAGGGCTAGGAAGACCCCCAAAAGGCATCTTTTCCAGGGTGTACAGCCACACATTCCTCTCCTTCAGAGGCTCCCCAAAATCTAACCGAGACGTTTGGGGGGGATATCAGAAGCCCAAATGAGCCACCAGACCTTCCTTGGCCCTTCAGGCCCCTGGAGAAGGTGCCGCCTTCTCTCTGGCAGGGCTGCCTGGTGACATTCCTCCCAAGGGAACAGCTGGAGGGGACCGATGCGTTTTCAACTCTCGTGGTCTCGCCCTTCATGTGTGTCTAACTGCCCCCGGTATCTTTGGGCTGAAATCTGAGCATAGCCTGTTCATGTTCACTCTGGAAATTCTTTATTTCGGCCGTGCCAAAGCCATGATGAAAACTCACCCCAAGGAACCTGTAAGAGGAGACGCGGAGCAGATGTCCGTTTAATGACATCAGCAGAGAGAACAAAAATCACAGTCTCAGCCGGCTTGCTCAAATCTTGGCACTTCCTTTTGCTTAATCCATTGCAAAAAATTTTTTTTAAAAAAATCCACTTCTGCAGAGGAATTTCCCTACCACTCTTCTCTTTTTCATTGTGCTGACCATCCATATTCAGCTGGGAGGAATGTGAGGCAATCCAGAGAGCTGTTTATAAAACCAGTTATTGTCATCTGGAAAACACCAATGTCCAGATCGATATTTCACTAGCTCTGCTGCCCATTGCCCTCAATTCTGATCAGGGTCCGGTCCGTTGCAGCTAACCCAGCACTGTGGTTTGAGGATTAGTTTTGTGGTTCCATTGTGACTTTTTTTTAATCCGTCGTGGTTAAGCGGTGATTTGAGCAATGTGTGTGAACTTAATCACTGGTCCCTCTTGGCCTTCCTTCCTTATCTTCACCAGATAAATTCCTGAAATGCTCCCATCACGACCTGGGGCTGCTGAAAAAGCCGTCACTACAAAGTGTTGCATTAACAGTGTTGTGACTATGTCAAACGGGGCATGTGGGATTGTTTGCAATCTTTTTCATGGGCTGCAAATCCCTGAAGCCAAGGTGAAAAGAAGGAAATCCGTTTTGCTGCAGAATTATTTGCTGTTTGGCCAGGGGTGAGCACAGAAGCCAAAGGAGCTTCTGATTTTGCAAAAGGGGCCAAATCAGCAAGCTTCCTAAGCAATTGTTTTCCTTCAGTTATTTCACCTTTATTGCATGTGTGTGTGTGCGTGTGTCTAGTACACTGTTGTAGGAAAAGAGATTAAGACTGATGAGCAGGAAGGAAATGTGGAGCATTTGTTTGTCCTTAGCCATAAAACGGATCCTTTCCAATCTGAAGATATACAGCAACCTTCTGTCGTGTTGCCCACAATGAATTAATGAAAGGATGAGTGCCTTCTCGGTGCAAAATTGATTTCACTCCATTATTCTGGGTGGGGGGCAGAGTTCATACAGCTCTTTGAACCGGTTGCATAACAGCAGAAGACTCTGCGAATCATGGCTGGCTTGAAACATGGCTTATCTTCTGGGTTATTGTGCTAATCTGGCTAGTCTGAGGTCCCAGAAGCTGTGCAAATCTCCAAGACGGTTTAGTTAAGCGTCTTGTGGGAGTTCAGCCAGTACCTCTGTGAATGGAGATACAAGCATCCTCATGACCTTCCATTTTCCATTCAACAGCCATTCAAGTCTGGTTTTCAAAACTCTGGTTTGGAACAGGTCAGCTGAAATGACAGGCCAGATTTCTCCTCCAGGTGGAATGAGGAATGATGGTTCCTGGTCCATGAATAAACCATGATTTCCCAAAACAAGACAAAACAGGCCCCTTTCACCCTGCCCGAAGGAGAGATGACAAACATGTCCGATTCTCAAGTCAACCAGGAGTGAAATTTTCCCAGGTTCAGCCAAAACCTGTCACTACCAACTCACCCACTAAAGGGGGGCCAAGCAACCAATTGTAAAACTACTCTAACAAGCTAGATTTTTTTTTTTTTTTTGAAAACTTAAGCAGAGTATCTTGCTGTTATGTTGAGATGGGAGTTTTTCTCTTCACAGAACATGTTTAGTAGGGTCAGGGGTGGGTTAACATGCTATGCAAACAACTTAAACCTAATTTGTTAACCTGCGAATTCTCTGGTTATCCCGTATCCTAAGAACAGGAGTAAGAATGTTAATGCAGCATTAAATCTGTCTTTTTGTTCCTGAAAGAGACAGAAAGCAGAACACAAACAAGCTTCACGGTTCCTTTTTGTTTCTAACACACGAGAGGAAGACAACAGACAGGAATTCACCCAAGTTTTTCCGTCTATAGCATTAAGACACCGTTGATAGTCTAACATCAACATCTGTTTGGGCAGAAATTTGACCAGAATGTGAAGCCAATTTGGAATCCTTGGAGGAGTTAAGCATGGCCACACCCACCATCATCTCATGGCTGACCAGGACACCTGTCTTTGCAAAAGAGAGAATCCGTTTCCTCCATTGACTTGGTCAGAGAAGAGAACAAAATCACCGAACGGGCAAGAAGCAAATGATAAAACAAGGTATTGATCAAGCAGTGTCCTTCAGGGTCGCACTACCTCAAGGTTACTTGGCCTCAACTGGACCCAAATCCTCCTAATTTGACCTATCTGGGAGTCCCCAAAAGAGAAGCCAGCAGCCGCCTTCGCCAAGGAGAAACTCTGAGGGTCGTTTTCTTTGTCACTGCCATCATATCTGATGGAGATTCCCAGCCATGTTGGGGGGGGGAAGAAGGGCTACTATTTACATAGACTTAAATATTTAAAGCTGGGTTGGTTGGTTTAATTGCATTGCTGGTTTAATTTGACTTTGGACTCCCTCTCCCCCCCTCCCCCCCACCCCCCCCACCCCCGCTGTGCTGCTCTCTAGGCGAGAAAAGAGGGAACGGCTGCACAGTAAATATACCAGTGGAAGCTTTTTGGTGTCTCCATCCCTTTCATGGACTTCTTGCCCAACTGTTTCACAACCATCCTGAACTTTCAAAGAGGAGAAAAATGTGCTTACGAGGCTACTGTCTCAGGGTTTAATTCTGGGAAAGGAGAAAAAGGGGAACCAGGGATCTAGGTTCAGGGTTGAGATGTTCAGAGATGGTCTACTTGAGGTCAAGCAGCTTGTCTACAACCCAGGAAATTGTCCTCCCTAGCACGATCCTCCTCTAGGAGATATAACACGTATTCAAAGATTAAGAAGAATTTTTGTAGCTATTCTAAGGATGCTCAACTCGTAAGGAGGCCAAAAACCCGCTGATCATTGTTAGCCTTGCAAAAGAGCAGGAAGCTCAAATTTTGCAGGCTGCCACACACATTTTGTCTCACAGTTCAGTTTCTGCAAGTCTAGTTATAAAATCTGACCGATTCAAAATAGGTGCTTTTTTTCCCCCCTGAGAGGAGAAATACCTTTGGCTCAGTCAAGTCACCTTTCTGCTTCTTCCGCTTCACCAAAAGCCCTTTTCATTCCCTTCAGAAGGAGAAACAGCGCCAAATTCCTCCAGCTGCCTGTGGCGTTTCAGTCTGGGGCAGGTTTGCAGGTTCTCGCCACGAACTCAGCAAGGGACACCATCCTTCATCGGGAGGGGCCGCCTCGTGGGATGGAAAGACCACTAGACCTTCTGGAAGTGCAGAGGGACCACGAGGCAGGTTCTTCAAGAGACCAAAGAGGCCCTCGGAGCATCTATGCCGCAGCAGCGCGAAAAGAGGTAAGGAGAAGAAGCTGAAGAAGGAAACCAGCCGTCCCAGGCAGGCGTTCACCACCACGTTTGAGCAGGAATTTCTTCACTCCGCTCCGCAGCTGGAAGAGGAGAGGGTGTGGCCGTCTTCTCCTCCTCCGCCAGCCAAGGCCGAAGGGCTGAGCAGCCGTTGCTTCATTCCAGGCCCTTCTCTGCCAGATATTTTTTCATGCAAAAAAATTACACCCGAGGCCGCCCTAGGAAACCACAGCACTTTTGAAGATGGGGTGGGGGAGGGGATTGGCGTCATGTGACCAGGTTTCAAAGCAGTTGGAGGTCCTGCTCATTCATCAGAAGCAGAAAAAGGGTAGCCGGAAGGAGAGTTTTGGAGGAAGGGTGCCCTGGTTGAGACAGGTGCGTCTCTATCTACAGGTAGAGGACTAAAGCTGGGGTAACTTGAAGCAAGGAAGGGTCTCTAAAGTTCTTATTCCTGTAGGTTCCTGGGGGTTAAAGACTCTCTAATTGGCAGTGAGGGTCTCTTCCCCAGCTCCTGTTTTCCTTTGCAAACGCTCGGCTGGGAAATCCTGACATTTTCACCCATGGAGCAGCTGGAGAGGCCGGCAGCTCTTCCGTGCAAAACACATTTGCACAATGTTCTCGCCCACGCACCTCAAGGCCAGCACGTCTCTCTTCTCTCCAAGATTTCACAATCAGGTCTTCCTTTGTGGGTTGCTCTGGAACTTCACCAGGTGGCCTCCAGCCCTCACATCACTGAAGGAGATGCACATTGCTGGGTTCTGGGACAGGAATGGTGGGGTTTCACCTGATTGGAGCAGCACTATTCATTTAGGGTTCACCAAAGTTGGCAATTTTAAGACCTGTATATTTCAGCTCCCAGAATTCCCCAGCCAGCGCTGCTTCTGGAAGTTGAAGTCCACAAGTCTTAAAGTTGCCAACTTCGGAGCCCCTGATTTAGGTCAAAGAGCCCCTGAAGGCAGGATAGTTCCATTGGCACAAAGCATCCCGCTTTCTCCAAAGAAACCCAAAACAGGAAGTGCTACTCCGCAGCCCACTCAAAACCCTGAGTCATTGCATTGTCTTCTCCTCCATTGGACTCCAGGCTGTATGGCCAAGTTCTGAATTTTGCAAAATCATTTCCCCATGATTGGCTGGGGAATTCTGGGAGTTGAACTCCACCCTCTGAAAGCTGCCTGGGTTGAGAAAAGTCGTCCAAAGACTCAATCAAACGACTTACCTTAAAACGCCTGTGAAAGCCCCACCTCCACACTCCCTGGGCAATTAGGGATCATCTCAGGTTGACCTCTGGAAGAAGTTCTCCATCGGATGAAGCATTTTCATCCTCCTCCTTCTGAAGATGGTAGGCGAAGCGGTTGTCTTGAGGGCATTCCTGCCTGGGAGGGAGGCATTTGTGAATGGGCCACATGAAAGAGGGTTCAAGGTTGCTCCCTCGTCTACTTCCTAAAGACCAAACCTGGCCCAGGTGAAGCTGGAAGCTTCCTTGGTTCAGTCAAGTTCTTCTTGCAAATCCCTAACCCGGGATGTCTTCCAGGTGACTGTTGGTGCCAAGGTAACGTCTGAGGTCTACCTGATCAAAAGGAAAGGCTGTGAGAATTGGCTCTCCCCAGAGGAAACCTACCCAACAGACAGACAGTCCGCTTGCCAGCATGGAGAAAGGGCCCCTGCTGATCTGAGCGAGGAAGGACGGCGGCATGGAGCCAGAAGGCCTGTTGCAACGGCTGACCTAGAAAAAGAAGCTCAACCAGCCAAGCGAGCTAGGAATCAAGTCGAGACGCGTGAGGCAGAGGTTGGGTGAAGCCACCCAAAGAACAACCCCATTGCTCGGATTTCTCAAAGGGAGAGGGAGAGGCAGCGCACGAAACGCTGAATGGTAACAGCCACCCTGAGTGTCAGAAGCCCCTACAGGGATGGATGGATGGATGGATGGATGGATGGATGGATGGATGGATGGATGGATGGATCTATATCTATCTATCTATCTATCTATCTATCTATCTATCTATCTATCTATCTATCTATCTATCTATCTATCTATCTATCTATCTATCTATCATCTATCTATCTATCTATCTATCATCTATCTATCTATCTATCTATCTATCTATCTATCTATCTATCTATCTATCTATCCATCCATCCATCCATCCATCCATCCATCCATCCATCCATGCTGCCTGGGGAATTCTGGGAGTCGAAGTCCACTCATCTTAACGTTGGGAAGGTTGAGAAACGCTTCCTCTCTCCCTCCCCTCCTCCCTTGTTTTTGTACAGTGGCATTGTACTTTCTCCCTACCGAATTAAAACATCCCCATTTCTGAATGCTGCAATCAATTACCCTCGTCTCCTCAGCTGCCCCCCCCCCGCACACACGCTGGGCCCTCGGTGGGATCATGGTGATGAATGGGGAATAACAAACGCGTTGTCACCTGAGGCAGCAGGATAAGCACGGAAGAGAAAACACTCTGAGCAGCATCCCATAAATATTCAGAGATTTTTTAAATATACCGTCCGATCTTTTGGTTACTGGAATTTATTACCATAAATCTCCTCCCTTCGAAGGGGTTTGCATGCATCCTCCTGCCCTACAAAGCAAAAGCGAGAGACCTTCAAAAGGCTGGTTCTATTTCGGAGCCCTGGGGGAGGGGGAGAGGGTTTGCATCCTCAAAGGCTCCAGGACTACAGTTCCCGGGAGCCCCACAATTTATAAGTTGGTGGCCTCAGGTCAGGGAGGGTCTGGAAATGTTCTGGGTGCGGATTCCCTCTCACACACTTCATGGGGCCCCTTGGAGCCCAGGATGCTTCGTTCAAATTTCAGAAGCAAAGCTAGAACTTTCCTCGCTCCAACCTGGGTGGGGATTCACCTGTTGAATGCATCCCAGTTTCTCTCTTCATCTCTGGGGCTCTTCACTCTCCTTGGGCAACCAGGTGCATTTATGCCCAAGGCTGAGAAGCCACGTCCAAATTCATGGCCTCATCTGGAAAAATCCCCAGAGAAGAACCGTACAAACCTTAGCAACTTTAGCATTTCACAGTCGGCCAATGTGACTTTCCACCTGAATCTACACATAAACCAGAATAAAATTACTCTCGCCATGCAATTTGGCAGTGCGATTTTCATTTTAAAAATACAGGGGGAGAAAAATACACATATACTATTGTTTGGTGAATGTTTTACCAGGATAATTCTGACTAAGGTTATGGAATAGAAATCTCTCCCCTAAATCCCCAAAGGAAAGTCACTGAAACTAGCAAGCACTTTTCCAAAGTAATTTTGAGGTAACCAGTTGGGGTAACCAGAGGGGCGCTTCAGTCTGACTTTGGGGGCCTTTAAAGCTGAGATCGGCACGGTTCCTTGCCAAATGATCCCACATCCCTCTTAACCCATGCAATTAAAAATACATTCACATCTAGCTACAGGCTCCACATTCACACAATCAAATCCCAAGAGATCCTCCCCGCAAAAAGGAACAAAAGCAAAACTGCATTCACACAGAGAGAGACAGAGCACCATTTCCTGTTGTGTTTTTCCCATCTCCCCTGGCCAAGAAGCAAAGGCAATAATTTTAGGTAATTTAATTAGGTTTTCCTCTGCTTTATGCCCCGTGACACAAAGATGTAATGAAATTTCAAAACGCAGTAATTTTACCCCCAAACATTATTAATACTGCAACAGGGTGGTTGGTAGCCACACATCAATTTACCTCCTTTGCAGGCGCGTGCAGGATTCTCCCCGCCCTTCCCCAAGGATAGTTAACGAGGATTTACCTTGGGTGGAGAGGGGATGAGGGTTTGAGACAGAGGCTGGGGGTCTCATCTGCCTCCTCTGCTCCCTTTTCTCCCCAGGTGGAGGGAGGGGAGTCTGGGGGAGGGGTATTGGGAAGCAGCAGGGATAAGGGATTTTGGATGCTGGTCCACTCCTATCTTGGAGACCTTGCGGTGATTCCAGGGTCTCAGCTTGGCCAGGCTCAGCTCCGCTTGAGTTCCACCAAACCTTCTAGAGTCACGGAGGGCTTTGGCCAAGGACAGGTCCCAACTGCAGCCAAAAGGCTGGGAGTCAGGGGAGTGACCACACGAGGGGCTTCAGAGAACCCAAATCAAGACTGAGGTTGACATTAGAACTTAGGAGGGCCACACATCAAGGGGCAGACCCAATGGAGGAGGCAACCTCTCTTGAGGTCTGTTCAAGAGGAACTCTTGCCATGATCCACCTGGATGGAGTGGAGCCAGCATCGAAGCAGGAAGCCCGGTGGCTGTCCAGGCAAGAAGTTAACAGCGGTTTAGCACTTCCCACCCAGCACTTAAGGTTCTCTGTTCAAATCCTGACATCCTGAGAAGCTCATTACTGATGGTTGGGAAAGATGATGTAATTCTTTGGCTTTGCTTCTTGGCTCCTTCCCTGTCACCATCTCTGCTCTCAGGCTCCCCTTGGACAAAACCTTTTCTGTTTACAATATTTGTAAATGCCACCGACTTCTTCTCGGGCGTTTTCCCCTCCAGAGTAAACAACGGCTGAACAAGACCACTCTGCACTGCAGGGAAGTCAGAGGCTCGTAAGAGAAACAGGTAACACCAATTGACAAATTTGGTACAGCACAGCCCAGGCTCTCCTCGTAGAGGTAACACAGATGTCATCCTACCATAGAATTTAAAACTTGGATTGCATTAAATATTCTCTACTTCCCAGCATCTCCGTTTCTATTCAGATCCACAGCGCTTTTCTCATCCTCAGCAAAAGATGTGAAAGTCTGCTAAAATAATTTGCACTGTGGTTGAACGAACAGTGTATCTGTGGAGCCCCCTCAAACGCTTGGCTTTCGACAGGCGACTCCCTTGGGATCCAGGAAAAGAAGGGGGGAATGTAGTGGACCCCTCTTTCAGCCCCTTCCTCAAACACGGAGAGACCCCATAAAAGACCAGAGTCACATACATCACTGCATGCGCCAATGGCAGCTGTGGAGAATCCAGTAACTGGAAAGTCTGTATAAATCAAGAGAGCCTGGGCAGAATGCCGCATCAATCCAGCAGTGAGTTTTCCTTTGCTTTAGGAAAACAGTCCTTGAGAGCTGCCCGTTGGGCCTTGCTGAGCCCAGGGCAAGACCCGCCCACCTGCACCCAAAACCTTCTGGGGGGGGAGTCCCACAGCCACGCCCAGCTTGCCTCCCCCAGCAATTGGCCTTATAAAAAAAATTGGTCTAAAGTTTTGCCTTTTGCACCACAAGCTTGATAAGCCTAACTGACTGGATCAAGAGTCCGTTTGGTGTCGTGGTGAAAGCCTCAGGCTAGAAAAGGGAGGCCCCGAGTTAACAGATAACAGATCATCAGAGTTGGAAGGGACCTTGTAGGTCATCTAGTCCAACCCCCTGCCCAAGCCACCTCTGACAGATGGGAGCCCAATCTCTTCTAGCCCTGCTTGCCTTGGAAACTTGCAGCTTTCCTCCTTTTCCAAAAGGTCCCTCGTGGTTTCATCTCCAAGGCTTCGTGGTGATGGGCCACGAAAGAAAAAGAATCTTTGATATCGTTTAACTGAGTTTTGAGACATTTAAAAAAAGGGACAGGATCTGGAAAGTTACGCCTGTCAGGGAAATGCATTTCTTGGAAGTCTTTAGCTCTGGGGGGGGAAGTGGAAGAGAGACTTTAAAGAAGCAATTTAAGAGTGAAATGCGCCCCACAAATTATGCCTTGCGCTGCTCTGGTGTAATTAGCGGAGGGTTTCATCACAGACAAATAAGGGGTGTGTGGGTGTCGATGAGCTAATTTGTTAATTAGTGGGAGCCTGATGGCGACATGCCTCCTCTGTAGCCAAGAGAGAACGGCCTCTCCTCACATTTCGTCAGCCCGTTTTGGGTGTTCAAGTTTGGCCAAAGAAGCCATCAAACACTTCGGGAAGGAAATGAGATTTGTGGGATCCAGGCCAGGCCTTCCTCAGAGCGACTTTCAAGGTTTTTTGGGGAGGGGGGGGGTATTCACAGCTGGGGGTGCACTTTGGATGCTTTTGGTCAAGGGGGAACCATCTGGCCTTCAAAAAAGGCCACAAGTAAAGACATTGCTCCCCTGCAGCCTTTGCCGTTCACTGTGGTAGACTGCCCCTGGAACCTGGAGGTTCTATGGTGACTAAGCATTAATGCCTTGGGACAGGAGGAAAGGGAGTTTGGCTGTCGGGCAAGCTTGATATATCTTTGTGGCACATTAAATAAACCAGCAGGATCTTCCTTTAAAATACAGATTGAACAGATGTTAGGGTTGTTGTTTTTTCCCCCCTCCCTTGCTTAAAAAAAGAAAAGAACAACAGTTGATGTCTTCTTCTACCCAAATATATATCCATTAATCTGGGCTGAGTGCCCTACAGCTCTCTCAAGATATTCCTCAGAAGTCTCATCAATGGATCAAAAAAACAACCAGATGTTCACTGGCAGTTGCTCATTTGAGTCTGTCAAGAGTCCTGGCCTAGATTGACGGTTTGGACAAATCAGACCGGCTGAAGGCACAATGGCTTGAGAAGGTGCCAGGGAGATTGAAAAGCAGGAGGTGCCAGAGTGATCTGGGGGGAGAAGAAGAAAGCCCCTCCCCAAAAGCTATGAAGACCATATACCAGGGGTCCCCAAACTTGGCAACTTTAAGACTTGTGGAAGTTGCCAAGTTTGGAGACCTCTGCCACATACAGCAGTGAGAATCCCGCCTCGCACATAAGGTGTGTAACTAAGTCATTAAAAACAAGACCTTCTTAAGTTTTCGTGTAGGCCTGAATTCGTGTAGGCCTCAACTCTTAATTCACACACTAGACCCAGTCGAGAATGGTCCAACAACTCAGCTCAGCCCAATTTTCCTAAGAGAGGAGAGAACATAGGCCAAAATATTTCCGAGCTCCACCCTCCAGCTGCATCAGACTATCAGAACATCTTCCTTGCAGTTGAGCTGACTTTCCAGCCCTGATCTCTTGACACCCACGATGTGGACTAGAATCTTGATTGCTTTTTTTTAAAAAAAGGAAAGTTTAAGATCTGAAACCACTGTGCCCCTGGGAGTTTTTGCCGCTGCACATGTGAATATCTCAAAGGAGACGCCTTAAAGGAAAGAGGACAGAATCTCTTGCAGCCATGGATTAACCCCAGAAGCAGAAAAACTGTCTGCCCCCCCCCCCACACCCTAAAAAGAAAGGAGGAAAAATTGGGCAGCATCAGGCAACCTCCTCCTCTCTGATGTCTGAAGCAAAGGAACCTTCCCTCCCTTCCTTTTGGCTGCCATGGAAACCTGGGGAGGGGGAGTTAGAAATATATAGGGTAACTTGCTTTAAACTCGTTTGCTTCTATTTTTAACCACACCAGAGGAAGGAGAAGGTGGGTGGGTCCCTGCCAGCCTGGTTGGGAAAAGAAACGGGTTCTGTTGGTGTGAACGTTCCCAGAGGAAGCACAAGAATCTCCATTTCCCGGACTTGGGTGAGAAAAACAGAAATAACACGGAAGCTGGTTTTTCCTCTGATCCCATTCCCCTTCTTGCTGGAAGGACTGACCCAAAGAGAACTGAATACCCTTAGTCCCAAACAGGCTGACATTGTATCTCAACAAATCATGGTTTGTTTGCTTGTTTTCTGCATGGCCAGCCCAGAGCTCTGAAAGCCACCAAGTTGGAGTCATTTTTAGTGAGAGGTTTCAGGGGGAAACTTCATTCTCCATATTCTCTGCCTCTGGCACAGTCCTGGGGCTGAGGGGAGAGTTTTCCCCAGCTCGCCAATCAAACCGAAGCTCCTCCGAGGCTTTCTTTGCTGACAAGGGATGATCCGGACAGGGAAAGTGTTGGGGCCGAACCCCCAAAGGGTTCCACGTGGAGAGGAGATCACAGAGCCCCCCCGAGGCACCTGCTGTGGAAGCAGCTGTCAGGCACCTCGTAGAGAAACTACAGTGACAAGAGATGCTGGGGGACAACAGATGGTCTTGGAAATGAAGGGGAAAGAGGGGGCTATTTAACACTCCCATTCCTCCTCCTCCTCCTCCTTCTTGCTTCCCTGGTGATGTCAAAGCTACGGGTGATACGCAGCACCCTAAATCCACCAGGTCCTCTCACTGTGACAGCTGCCAAGATGATGGTGTTGTTATGGTGTTTGGTCACCCAGTAGGCCAGATGCTTAGACTGGATTTTTGACCTCCGATCAATGCTTTCCCAAGCTATTACTATTCATATTGTTTGAATTGTGGGGTCCTCTGAGCGTAGTCGTTTTCCTATAGACCATGTTTCGTTACCCAGCTAGTGAACGTCATCACCACCTAATACTGATGATGTTGCCTAGTTGGGTCATGAAATGTCTGCAAGGAAACAACCAGGCTCAGAGGGCACCAGGCAACCCTGAGCGACAAAGATTCTGTTCTATTGGTCCTGTTATTTGACTTGGCCATCCATTGGGGCAGAAATAATGAATTTTTAAAAGTCTGCAGGCTTGGCCTGGAGTTCTGTATGCAGCTCTTAATCACAACCACCTTCCAGATAGGCTTGTGGTATCCATTCCTTCCAATAAGGGTAAATGACAACTTGTTTTTTTATTTAAAAAAAAAACAGAACAAGGGACCCACAAAAGTCCAAACCACAAAAACTTCCTCTTCTCTTATTTCACCTCATTTATGGAAAGGACCTTTTTTTTCCTTTCCTGTGCTCTTAACAGGCATTTGCAGCTTATGTCTTAATGATGTATTTGCCAGCTAATTTGAGCTTCCTCTTAATTTGATCAGACCTCAGGAGCTAAATCAATTTTGCACTTCAAGCATCCTGAGATGAGGATTATTGGATAAATGCGGGGCTGCAATGAAAAGCTTTCTTCCCAATTAGGGAGATTGCTTGACAAATCAAAACTCTGGAGATGGAAGGTGAGGAGGGTTCTTCCGTAGGAGCTGCTCCCTATTTTATAGCCAATTCAGATGATCCTAGGGGCCCTCTCGGTTTCTCCCAATCCCAGAACATTCCTCTCCTGTTGCCGTTTTACTGAATAATTCTCTCATCTTTTCATCTGAAAGGCACTCAGAATAAATAAGCCAAACAAGCAAATATATATATTGAAAGAGATGATAGACTGAAGGAAAAACTGGAGAGTCATTTCAAAGACGAAAGCATTCGTGGGTAAAACAAAAGCAAATTATGTTTTGAATTTTCTTTTTTTTAAAAGCATAATAGAAAAAAAAATAATGTGCCTTTTTTCTGAAGAGATGCATTTGTTTTTGGCTGAGTGCTAGAGAGAAACTTATGGCAGAGCTGAGAACAGCAAGGAGAGCCACTACATTGTCTTTATAACCAACGGCAACTGCAGCAAAAAGGCAATTTATGATGGCATAAAAGTTATGCAAACGTCCTGCAATAAACAGCACGATCCTTCCATAAATATGCCATTATATTCTTGAGGATTGGGAAGGTGAAAAGGCCAGGGTGACCACAGCCAAAAGCCAAGACAAGTTGCCAATTGCCAGGTGTTGGTGGCCACGGCTTCTGTCCAAGGTGCTGAACTGCCTTTTGCCAACTCTGGTTATCAAAAAAGAACCACCCGGGTTTTCTTCTCTGGAACATCTCGTTGATCAAGGTTCAGTTGAGCAATTCAACATTTTGCAACGTGTCCCTCTGCTGCCATTGGCTGAGCACCAGATTTCCAGGTCTAAGCCTGATTTGCAGTCTTAAAAATCTCACAGCAATATTTCCCCCCCACCCCCTGCTTTCTGATGGATAGCCAGGTCAAGGGAAACTGGATCTGTTGGTGCAGAACATTTCCAGTAGTTAATAAGCTGTAACTCAAGAGTCTGGCAGGGCAGGTCTCCCAGCTGAGACTAAGGACATTTTCTGCACTGGGCATCTCATAGAATCTTAGGGCTGGAAGTGGCCTCAGAGATCATGTTTATTTATTTATTTATTTATTTTATTTATTTGATTTGCCAATTGTTTACAAGATAATAAGTATAAATGTATACATAGTTGTGAATACATGAAATGGTTACATATAAGAAAAATAAAAGAATAAGAGAAACAATAGGACAGGGACGGTAGGCACGTTGGTGCGCTATGCACGCCTCTACTGCACGCCCCCCTCTGTAGGGGTAGTGTAGGGTAGGTGTAGTGTAGTCCAACCCTCTGCTCAAGGCAAGTCAAGGTTTGGCTGCCTCTCCCAGATAGAGTCAGACATTCGTAGGTGTTTCACCCTGGTGGGCACAAGGTCATTGAATCACAGGTCCTCCGTTCCACATCCAAGCCAACAAACAGAGTCAAGGTACTTCCTAAATAGAAGGGGAGGGGGCAGAAGCTAAAATGAAATGCCCCCTGACTGGCCAGGGACACAGAGAACCACTAACAACTGGGAAACTGGGACCATTACCAGAAAATCTCATGCTTTGGCAAAAGATATTTGGCAAGCTGATCTTTCCGCAAACAATAAACAGATCAATTATTGGATATCCTTCTCTCCATTAGAGGAGCTGGAGACAGATAAATCGGAGGCAACCACAGGTTCTGTGGTTTTATTTGTTCTTTTCCCTTAAGGAAGAAAACCCTGCACATTTGAAACATGTCGTGGGTCAGCCTGGCAAGTAAACGAATGGTGGAGTCTAAGCCTTTTCCCACAATTAATCCACCTGTCAATAAGTGTCATTATTTTTAATTCCCTCTCCTCTTAGGGAAAACAGTCAAGTCAGCTGACTCAAAATCCCTGTTCTGGTTGTGGCCAGGTAGAGAAGCTGCTTGGTCTCTTGCCAACCATTTTCACTGTTATGGCAATGTCAAGATCCGTAACAGGAGAAGCTTTAGGAAGCGGCTCAGCGAATGCGAGTCTCTGCTGCCCTCTCTCGGCAAGGGACTCTGCCCGGCTGCTGCCCGGCCTAAAAACTCCCCACCTGCAGCACCAATTTTGCTCTGCTTAACCTGCAGGTGGAGAGGAAAGCTTTGCCAACCGGCTCCTTTGCACTTCCAAGCAGTGTTTTGATTCCTTCTATTCTTGTTTCATTAGCTGTTTAAATATAATTTGGTACCATCAAGCAGCTATCTTTTTTTCTATATATATTTATTTAGAAACAAAATAAGAACATCTACTTTCAACATGATACGTGCATGCCACAAATCATATAATACACATATTTCAATATGTATTAATTGCTGCAGTGGTTTCATTCAATAATCAATCCAGCCAAGGGCCCTCCTTAAAAAGAAATAAAAAGAAAGCGACAAAGACGCGGATTTCATCATAAAACCGAGTCTCTAATATGAAGAAGCGCGTCTTTCTCCGCTTCTGACGTGCCACAGGGCTCCCGTGTTAGCCTTGGCAAGTCTGGGGAAATGACGTCATAAGATTTCAGTTTTCCGGATGTGACGAAACACTTCACTTCTTTGCCCAAAACTAACATGGCCGCTGCTTCCCGCAGCGGAAGTTGTCCTATTTGGAGCGAGTGGCTTTGGGGCCGCCCCGCTCCCCTTCTTGTTCCCCCGCCAGAGAAAAGTGGGGCAATTTGCGCCCCAAAAATGTGGCGCACCCTCCGCTCCCCCACTCCGTCTCCTTGACAACGCACTTCCCTCTTTTTTTTTTTAATCCGTGCGCCCCGCCTCCACCTCCTCCCCATTGGCCCAAAGCCGCCTTCTCCGATGGACGTGGAGATAAGCCAATCGCGTTCCTCCACGAAGTCAAGCCTCTCGGGCCTTGCGTCCTCGCCTCCTCCCTCGCCCTCCCCGAGAGGAGGCGGGGCACGGAGGGAGATCGACAAGCCGGAGCAGCCAATGGAAGGAGAAGAGGGGCCCGTCGGTGAAGTCGGGGCGGAAGAAGTGAGCTTCGCGGCGGCCAATCGAAGGACGGGATAATGAGGAAGGGCGGGCTGAGGGGCGGAGCCGGAAGAGAAACTTTGGTAGGGGATGGAGGAATGTGGGGCAGAGGGAGCCGGCTCTGGGTAAGGGCGGGAAGGTGGGGAGGGAAGGAAGGGGGTCTTTTAGAGGAGGGGGGAAGGAAGGAGTGCGGGGGCAGATCTGGGGAGGGGTCAGACTGGGGAAGGACCAGGGGGCAGAGGAAGGGGGAGGGGTAGATGGGGCATCCTGGAAAGGGGGGAGGGGGGACCAGGCTGGGGGAAGCAGGGGGTCCTTTGCTTCCAAGGCCTAGTTCAGGGGTCTCCAACCTTGGCCACTTTAAGCCTGGCGGACTTCAACTCCCAGAATTCCCCAGCCAGCAAAGCTAGTTAGCGGTGGCTTCCCCAGCCACGACCCGGGTCTGATGGGTTGTGTGAAGGGGGCGAGGACTCGGGTGGGTGGGACTCCCTTCTAATCCCCCCCCCTTCCTTCCTTCCTTCTTTCTTTCCGCAGGTGAGACCCTCCAGAAGGATGATGCGATGCCCGCTGTGCCTGGCACCCAGATGAAGCTGGTGTCCATGGCAGCCGCGGTGACGGCGGTGGAGCCAGAGCTGAAATGGGTCTCCCTCTGGCTCCGGGCCCGTTGGCCGGCGGTGCTGGTGGCCCTGCTGGCGGGCCTGCTGGTGGTGCTGCTCCCGGTGCTGCTGCTGGAGGGCCAGGTCCAGGCAGCCCTGAAGGGCTGGGCCTTCCTCCGGAGCAAGCTGGGGCTGGGCTACGTGGGCATCGCCACCTACACGGGGCAGACCACCGAGCTCAGCGTGACCTCCGGCGGCTTGGAGCTGATGGTGCTGAAGCCCAAAGTATCCCCAGGTTTGTCCCTGGAGTCCTGCACTCCGAAAGAAGCCCCGATAAAGGGAGAATGTTTGTGGGTTGGAATGAGGGCTCCTTGGTGGCGATGTTACTCGCACGGATGAAGTTGCCTGGTTGGGTTATGAAACGTCTGCAAGGAAACAGCCCAGCTCGGGAGCCCCCAGGACCCCTCCTCCTCTCTAAAGACGGCCTTCCCAGTAGGGCTGTTTCTGACATCTGGAGCCCCCTTTGATATGTGCTTCGTTTCGGGGGTGGCTTTTGTGTGGTGCCTTGTTAGGTTATAAGCAAGCAGTCTCACTAACAATCTCCCTCCTGCTATCTCCTCTGTGCTGACATGGTGGGACTTCGGTTCCCAGAATTCTGACTGAGAATGTTAGGAGCTCCTTCTAAAGGCATGCAGAGGAGGAAGGGGAGCCCAAGCAGAGACCACCCCTTATTTGGCATTTTGAGAAGTGCCGTTTCCTTTCGTCGTTCCTGAATTTCTTAGCCAGCTGATTTCAAACTCACCTTAACTTTGGGTTTCTGAAGGTGCCTCAAGAAACTGCGGGAAAGAATCCATCAGCTTTTCAGTACAAAGCACGGGATAACCCAAGCTAACTGAAACAGCATGAAATCCAGTATCTACATCAGGGGTGTTCCAGCATTGCTGGCTGAGGAAATTCTGGGAATTGAAGTCCACGGGTCTTAAAGTTGCCACGTTGGTGGACACCCCTAATCTAGATGCCTCTGCCAGATGCATTGCTGAATAAACATGTGGCTCCTAACGGGGGTTTCCTTCATTTCAGAGGGCAGATTGGAAGCCAAAGCGGCGCTACACCAGGCGTTGGAGATGAAAAGACAAGGGAAGCGTGAGAAGGCTCAAAAGCTCTTCCTGCACGCCCTCAAGATGGACCCCGACTACGTGGATGCCTTGACCGAGTTCGGCCTCTTCTCCGAGGAGGAGAAGGACATCATTCAGGCCGACTATCTCTACTCAAAAGCCTTGACCATCTCCCCCCACAACAAGAAGGCTCTGGTCAGCCGAGACAGGACGTTGCCGCTTGTGGAAGAAATCGACCAGAGGTTCTTCAGCATCATCGACAGCAAAGTCCAGAAGGTCCTGTCCATCCCCAAGGGCAACTCTGCCCTGCGGAGGGTGATGGAGGAGTCCTACTACCACCATATCTACCACACGGTGGCCATTGAGGGCAACACCCTGACGCTTGCCGAGATCCGGCACATCATCGAGACGCGATACGCCGTTCCCGGGAAGAGCCTGGAGGAGCAGAACGAGGTCATCGGCATGCACGCCGCCATGAAGTACGTCAACACCACCCTCTTGTCTCGCATTGGCTCCGTCAGCCTGCCCGACATCCTGGAGATTCACCGGAGGGTCCTGGGCTTCGTGGACCCCGTCGAAGGGGGCCGGTTCAGGACTACCCAGGTGTTTGTCGGCCACCACGTCCCGCCCCATCCTCGCGATGTGGAGAAGCAGATGCTGGAGTTTGTGCAGTGGATCAACTCCGAGGATGCCATGGGCCTGCACCCGGTCGAGTTCGCCGCGCTGGTCCACTACAAGCTGGTGTACATCCACCCGTTTGTGGATGGCAACGGGCGGACCTCCCGGCTCCTGATGAACCTGATCCTCATGCAGGCCGGCTACCCGCCCATCACCATCCGGAAGGAGCAGCGGGCTGAGTATTACCACGCCCTGGAGGTGGCCAACGAAGGAGATGTCCGGCCCTTCATCCGCCTGATCGCCAAGTGCACGGAGACCACCCTCGACATGCTGCTCTTTGCGACCACGGAGCATTCGGTGGGCCTCCCTGAAGCGCGGGATGGGGGCGGCGGCGGCAGCAGCAGCAGCGCAGGTTGCCAACAGACCATCTCACTCAAAACTCGGACTTGAAGGCTGGTAGCGAAGGGCGCCCCCTGTGGGAGGGGAGCTGGGAAAGCACTTTTTCTGTAGAACATTTCATTTATTTATGTCTTAATATTAAGTTAAACCGTTTGATGCAGTGGCCTCTCCATATTTATTACCCCCCAAATGGCCCCGAGTAACCTGTCTAATTTTATTGCAAAAGGGGACCGGCCAGAGAGCTGCTTCTCTGGCTGGCGGCGTCTGGTCAAGCAGGACTGCTTCAAAAATCCAAGCCACGGTCAGCTTTCTGGCTACAGAGTCAGGTATGGAAAATGTGGCCGTTCCTTTACCCGGCCAAGCCTGGTTGAGTTCATTGGTGTCCTTAGCGAACTGATGCAGTCTTGGGATTGGTTCGGTTTGCTAGTCCATGGGGAGGAAAGGGGGAAGGAAACGTGTGTAAATCCCACGAAGCTGCAGTTTCACCTGCCCCCCCCCCAATTTGTTTGTGGCAGTTTCGCATCTAAAACCAAACCAGCTTCCTGCCTGCCAGTGCCTTCCTAGGGACTTGACTTGTCCTGAATGGTGCCTTAGCTCTTCCCCAGCACCCTTTCCAGCAGAACCACTCCAGAAGGTCTCAGTTCGGGCCAGAACCTAAAGAGAAGTCTGTGGGCTTTGGTCTAATGCTTAAAAGCAAGCCAAAAAAAAAAAAAAAAAACCTCAAAGAAACTGAATACGCAATACCACTGCAGAGTCTTTTGGAAGTTGGAGGCTTCCCATCTTACCCTCCTATAACCCCCGTTTGCTGGTTGGCTCTGGTGTGATATTGTCTGTGGAAAAAGCTTACCCAGCCTCAAATACTGAAAGGCGAATGGCTCTTTAAACTCCTCCTCCGATAGCACTTTACGTTTCTCCCACTTGGAATGTACAAGCGTTGCCTGAGATTTCAAAGGAGAAAAAGGTTTGAGATGGGGGGGTGCTTTTTGTTAAGCTGCAAACTCTGCACACACAATGGCTGCCCCTCTTCTGCTCCCCCTCTTCCTGGCTCCCCTCTTGCCATCTTGGTTGCCCCGGAAGAACCCCAAGCGTTGGGACAGGCGTGATCCAACCTTAAGTCGGTCCAGACTTCAGGGAGGGGACGGCTGCCCTTCTTAGGCAAGCCAGGCAGGTACAACCACAATGCAGTGTGTGAAATACGAGCAGCACCTGACAGTTTTGCAAAGTGTGCATATTGGGTTGGTTGCAATAAAGATTTTCCTGAACTCTGGATTTTCTTTTTTTTAAATGAGGACTGCACCTTCTCCTCACAGCTCCCAGGTATGCAAAATTAGTGCCGTTCTACAGGCACCCATAAATAGTTAACTCAAAATAAAGATAGGCAGCACTGGAATTTCATGTGTGATGTTTAGTTTTCAAGTAACGGAGCAGAATTGTCTATTGCTGTGAGTTGCTTTTGTGAACGAGGGATTGGGTGGTTTTTTTTTCAGGCCCTCCCTGCTTCCTACTCCTTGTTGGCAGCAATCCATAGCATGCCTGCATAACGCAGAGGTGACTCAGGGATTGCTCCTTAACCCAGATGCTGAGGTAGGACCAATGCACGTGGGAAAGCCAGTTAACCCCTTCGGGCACCCAGGCCCTGCCTATCTACAAAATAGGATTATTGGATTTGAAGTCCTACAAACAGAGTGACGGAGGGTCCCCCTAAGAATTGTGATTAAAGGTTCAAAATGCAAAAAAAAAAAATCTTTAAATACCCTAGTATCTTCTCTGTTTCTGCAAACAGCCCACCCCTCTCATCTTGATTCAGCAGGTCAAGCAGGCAACAACTCAGTCAACTTGCAAGAAGAATTTTAATGAAGGCTCACGCTTTATATTGTATGCAAATTTTTTCTTTAACAAAGAAAGAAACATTTCAAGCTAAACATCTCAAGAACCTAACTGGGCCTGGCTAGAGACCCTCACAGGAACCAGGCAAACGGAAACCTCCAAGCTTAGCAGTGGGTCCTTCCCTCAAGTGCCGGGTCAGCAAAAGCTCAAAAGTAGCCAGCGTGGGCTTGTCACTTCCACAAAGACGGGTGTGAGTTACGTACAGATATATATATATATATATATAAAAACAGACTCAACTTTGAGCAAACGGGCCGGTAGAAACGCCAACCCTTTGCCTCCCAATATGAAAATAGGCCATTATGGTGAAGTTTCTCGCATCTGCTATTTATACGCCTTTCTTACACGAGGAGGCGCTGGACTCGTTCCGGGGCCTTTTTTTGCGCACAACACAGGCAGCATCGCAAGGCTCCCCGACGTAGCTCAGCGCCTGCGGTGGGCTTTGTATAAACCAGATCGAGGCTCAATTCACATTAAACTCTTCATTTGGAGAACAGCTGAAAAAAACCCAACTATTTAAACATACTGTGCGCGTTCGGCCTCGAAAGTGAGCGCTCGCCACATAAACCCCCCAATATGAGGGAGCATTTAAAGCCATTTTCAACAAATTCCTCGCACCTGCAGCCCTAACTCAACAACTTGGCCCTACGGTACTTCAAAGGGGGGGAAATCGACCCTTCCCTCTTCAGGCGTTTGGCGGATACAAAAGTCCGAATTAGAACAGGAGGGGGAGCCATGATGGACTGCAGCGTCTGCTACGGGGAAAGACCAGCCAGTGACTTCCAGGGGGGCCTTGGCAGCCCCCCTGGCTTCGCTGGTCAAGGGCAGCGGCTCACTTATGCAGGAGCATCTTGGCGAAGTCCGCGTTGGTCATCTTCTTGGGCCATTCCCCAGACGGGGAGGGCTTGGCGGGCGGGTTCTGCAACGTGCCATTGTTTGCTGGGTTGTTTTGACGCTGCAAGGCGCGAGGGACCATCACCAGCTGGGTTCTCCGCTTGCGACGCCTGTGGAAGGAGCAGATCGAGGGCACTTACAAAAGGGGCGCAGAAGATTCGAAAGTCTCAGCACTGTTGGGGGAGGGAGCCCACCAGGCAGCAGCCAGAACCCCAATTTCTCGAAACGAGACTATCCACATAATTATCTTTTTTAAAAACCTAGCTGACGTTTGTAAGTAAGTATAAAAACACCTAAAATAAAAACTGATCTCCCAGCAACCCGAAAAGTTCCCAGGTGGAAACACCGCCAAGCGCTTAGGTTAAAGAAACGCCCTTCGCTTAAAACAAAGTCCAAGAAAGCCCCTTTTCGGCGTGTGCTGGGTTCCAAACACTCACCTGCGAGGAGCCTTCCGGGAACTCGGCATCTGGCTTTGGGGTTCCGGCTTCTCGGGAGATTTTCGGGACGGAGGGTTGCTGATGGCCGCGTGAATGACGTGGTCCTTAACGGTCAGCCCGTCCATGGTCAGGAGTGCCTGGGAGGCCTGCTCTTCGTTCTCAAACTCCACGTAGGCCAAGCCCTGGGAGGGAAAAAGACAGGCAGGCGATAGGCACACTGGGGGTCCTCCTGTCCCAGAGACAGCTCTCCAACCGGGCCCGCCCTGGGGGAGCAGGGCCGGGCAGTTCCTCCCCCAAAAAGCCCACCTTGGGTTTGCCAGCCCGGTTGGTGACCAGCCGGACATCCTTCACATTCCCGTGCCCTTTGCAGAGCTCCTCCAGGTCCTCTTTGGTGCACGAAAAGGGCAGGCCAGAGATGAACAGCTTGTGCAACTCAAGGTTGGTGCTGTACTTGAACACCTTCAGGAGGGAGAAGAACGCCAGGGAGGAAAACTCAAGCACGGGCCTGGTGTGTGGGTGTGTGTGTGTGTGCGCGCGCGCTCTCCCAGAGTTCCCCAGTCAGCAAAGCAAAGGGAGGCTTGCCCAGCTGATGTCTGGGGAATTCTGGGAGTTGAAGTCCACCAGTCTTGGAGTTGCCTCGCTTGGGGACCTCAGGCCCAAAGGGAAATCTCCCACCTCCGTTTCGTAGGTGCAAGGCTTCTGTGTCCTTCAGGAGCCGCTGCCTCTTCTGCAAGCGGACCGGCTGACCCTGCCTCCCCCAACTCCCACGGGCGACGGGGGGTGGGGGGTTGTTGTTACCTTGGAATCCGGATTCTTGCTTTTATCCACGTAGGGAGAGACAAACATCGGCCTGCCTCCCACTAAGGTCCGGTCCAGTTCGAAGGCCTGCAGAGCCGACCTCTCGTCCTTGAACTCCACGTAGGCGTAGCCGCGGAATGAGCCCTTGTTAGTGAAGATGGGGCGGACTTCGGCCACTTCCCCGCACTTGGCAAAAAGGCGTCGGAGTTTTTTCTCCGGCTTGCCCATGAGGTAGGGGAGGTTGCTGACGAAGACGGTGAAACCCTCCTTCTTGCTGTCGTGAAGCACTTTGGGGGCGTCCTTCTTTCCGAAAAGGCCCAGCTCAACCTCAAGCTCTATGTTCCTCTCCAGCTCCCGCGCGTCCTGTTCCTGCTGTTCTTCTTCAGTTATCCACCCCAAGTTCACGTCCCACTTCGGTTTCTTGAAGCCCTCTTCTGCTCAGGGGAAGAGGAAGGGGGTCAGAGGTCGCCAAGGACCACCACCACCCCGGGTGAGGGGAGGTGGTGGCGATGCCTCAGCTAGAAAGCTGACTGTCTGCGTTTGAGACCCAAGCGCAGTGCAACAGGCTGAGCTCCCGTTAACTTCCCCAGCCCCGAGCCCAGGGGGGTCCCCAACCTCGGCCACTTTTTAAGACTGGTGGACTTCAACTCCCAGAATTCCCCAGCCAGCCAGCCGTGTCTGTTTCTTTTTCTCCTCTTCCCCAAAGAGGAGAGATTGCAGAGGAAGGGATCACAAGAGAGCAAGCTAGCCTGGCTGGGGAAAGTCTGGGAGTTGAAGCCCACCAGTCTTAAAAGTGGCCACGGTTGGGGATCTCTGACCTAGCCGTTTGAAAGCAACCTATGCCAGCCAATGGGGAAGGAAGGAGGGAAGGAAAGAGCGTTCTGGGTGCCTTCGGCATAGGGTCACACCGGTTACGTGACCCCAGAAATGTCTTTGGACAACGCTGGCTCCCCCCCCAGCACCACCAGCTCCAAGTCGGACCCAGCACTTACCTTTAAAAGCTTTGTGGCCGCAGGGGAAGCACAAGCGAAGGACAGGCTTTCCTCCCCTGAGGGGCTCCCCCTCCCAGCCGCCGATCCACGAGCGTGAAAGCAGCCCTGAGAGGGGCTGTACTGGGGTACCCTCCTGGGGTACCCGTACCCAACCCTTTCCCAGGCATTTGAGGCATGGAGGGGGGCCTCTCTCCTGGCCAGGCTGCCTCTGTGCCCACTAAGCTGAACCCGGGCACTTGATCCGTTCTGGCACGACGGCTGAGACTTATAGACGGCTTTAAAGTGCTTTTCCAGCCCTCTCTAAGCGGTTTACAGAGTCAGCCTATTTGCCCCCAGCAATTTGGGTCCTCATTTTACCCACCCCGGAAGGAGGGAAGGCTGAGTCAACCTGGAGCCTGGTGGGATTTGAACTGCCAAATTGTAGGCAGCTGGCGGGCAGCGGAGGTAGCTTGCAGTTCTGCACTCTCCCCACTGCGTCACAGAGGCTCTGCCTTAGGCTCTTTGTGTTTTGCCAGAAGGCCAGTCAGACCAAGCTAGGATTCTCCCCTCCCCGCAATTCCAATGTTTCTTGTGGGGGTCAAGCACCAAACACCACCCCCACCCCCAGCAGAGCACAGGGCCAAAGCCAGGCTGGCACTACCGTCCTCCATCCATTCGCCATCGCGGTCTGCCTCCCGCTTGTTGCCGGCTCTGGGATACTGGGCCATTTGGAGGGCCTTCTTCTGGGCCTGGGCCTGGGCCTGCTTGCGCCGATTCGCTTTCTCTTCCTCCTGCTTGGCCAGGGCAGCCGCCTTCGCTGCCGCCTGAAAGGGCAAACGGCCTCGTGAGCAGAAGATCCACCCGGGGCCTTTTCATTCCCCCCTGCAAGACGTTCGCAGCCCCTTTCATGGCTGCAGCTTTGTGGGCAGGAAGTTGCAAGTGGCTCCATCGCTTGAGGCTTTTGGGGGGGTGGACTAGATGACCTACAAGGTCCCTTCCAACTCTGTTGAATTTACACCAAGACAAATTCCTTGTGTGTCCAATCACACTTGGCCAATAAAGATTCTATTCTATTCTATTCTATTCTATTCTAATTCTGTTCTATTCTAATATTTGTTCTAATTTTACTTCTATTCTAACATTCGTTCTGTTCTATTCTAATTCTACTCATCTGTAAATCGGCCGTCGAGCCAGGCGAGAGGGGGCCCGTTAGGAGGCAATGCCGGAAGGGAACGCGGGAGGCCCTTGGGGGGCCGTGCCGACCCTCCACAAGGGCAAGAGAATTAGGAGGGAAACCCCTCCCACCCCGAATCCCTCCAGAGGGGGCTGAAGGCTGCTCTTCTCATCCACCGCGCCGCCCGCCACTCTGAAGCAGCCAAGCACCTGCGTCCTGCTTCAGCTGCATCCCCGACTTTCTCCTGCTCGTCCCCAGAGGGGACTTTCCAAGGGCAGGTAAGACCCTCACCCCGAGGTCCCTCCACCCCACCTTTCCTCCTTCCAAGAGGAGGGTTTCCCCACCTTTGCTCTCTGCTCTTTCGCTCGGGCCAGCCGGGTTTCTGTCCTCTCAACCGCTGCATCCCAGTCTTCTAAAGTGCCTGCGAGAGGAGAGGAAAGGAGGACCCAACTCTTAGGGTTCTGGATGAACCTATTTTATTCTTTTCTTTTTATGGACCCTGAGAGCTTCGGCACCAGAGACAAATTCCTTGTGTGTCCAATCACACTTGGCCAAGAAAGAATTCTATTCTATATTGTATATTCTATATTCCATTCCGTTCCATTGTATATCCCATTCTATTCTTCTACTCTATTCTATATTCTATTCTTCTATACATTCTATTTTCTATTCTATTCTTAAATTTGTTCTATTCTATTCTATTCTTTCCTATTCTATTTCATTCCAATATTTCTATTCTATTCTATTCCACTCTATATTCTATTCTATTCTTCTACTCTATTCTATTCTACATTCTATTCTTCTATATATTCTATTTTCTATTCTATTTTCTATCCTATCCCAATTCCTATTCCATTCTATTCCCCCTTCTCAAAAGTTCCCAACCACCAACCGGAGCAGGAAGTGGGCGCTGCTCACCTTCGTTTCTCTCCAGTGTGAGCAGCATGTCACAGACCTGTTGTGGGTAGTCCTGGGTGAACTGCACGGCCCGGTACAAAGCCTTCCGGCAGTGGAGGGTATCCCCGTGTGCCCTGCAGCCAGAGAGGGGAGACCGAAGGGGGGCAGAGATGCCGTCACCAACAGCCAAGGAGACACAGCTGAGCCAAACCTTGGAAACCCCTCCCTCGCGCCCATGGAAAGGACCGCTGGGGAGGCCCTGGTGGGAAACAGCAGGTGTCCCCCCCCAAAAAACTCCTCCCTTCCAGCTGGGCCCAGGAAGCACAACCTGCATTCGTTTGGGAGTGAGCAATGGATCCTTTCTGGGCTGCCTGGTTGGGGACGGGAAGGATCAAGGCCTCCTCGTCAGCCCCCCACAATCTGTGACTAAGCTCTCATTTCCAGGCATCCCACGACCCATTGCAGCATGGTGGCTCCCGTGCTGGGTGGGAGGCCGGCAAAGCCCACACTTGAGACCACAGGGCTGCTGCGTGGCTGGGTGAGCTCCCGTCCTTTGCTCCTTGACGAGGACGTGAAAGGCGCCGCATCCGGGCTACGGCGATGTCACTGGCTCATCCGTTTGACCGGGAAGACTTAAGCGGAACCTCCGACCCAAACAGGACGGGCCTCCAAGCCCCCACTGCTGGCAACCCCGAAAGGAAGAGAGACTCCCTCTTACCGCTCCAGGTTGTAATACTCCAGCCACATGTTGGCATACTTTGAGTTCCCTTTGACCATGATCAAGTCCCAGAGTTCTCGTGCTTTCTGCATGTTGTTGCACAAGCGGGCCTAGAGGAGGGAGGCGGCCCCTGTTAATATAATCTGAAAATATCCCCCACCCAGCCCCCCCAGAGGTGAGAGAAGGAACCCAAACAAGAGAGGCGAGTTAAGGTCACCTCGATCCTGGCCCAGGCCTGCATGATAGTACAGGAAGGGTCTCCGCTCTCATTGAACCCTGCAGGCAAACAGAATTCAGCCATGGTTATTTCTGGTCGCAACGCTAACACCCGCAGCAGAAAAACAATGTTTCCTGAATAAAAGGCAACCCACGTTCTTCGACGTCCTGCTTTAAATAGTTGAGGGCGCGAGCGAAGGTGGAGCGAAGCTCTTCCAGCTCCTTACTCGAGTCTGAAAAACAGCAAGGAGAGAGCGCGGCCATTCAGAAGCCACCCCTGGAGCACTAGCTTTCTAGAAGCCAGGGGTGCTTTCTCCAATGGAGTAGGGGGGTGGGGGGGCAAAAATCCCCTCCTTGCTGGGATCTGGAAGCACGAAGCCAAACCCAGGGGCTGCCTGAGGGGGGTCGCGAACAGCATTACCTTGGGTAAAGTCCACCCGCCTCCGGTGGTAATCCAGGTACGCCTGCCAGATTTCCACGTAATCGGTGGCCTGAGCAAAACCGGGTTTCAAGGAATTTTCAAAGGTTTCTAACACATAGAAGAAGACATAAGGGTGGACACAGCTTCAACACCTGTGAGTTCTCAGCCTGAGCCAGGTGGGGCCCTCAGAGAAAGAGGGGCCCAGCCCACACCCTCCCTCCCTCCCTGGCACAGGGCCTGGGGAGGAGCAGGCAGAGATGCTCCGGGTTAAAGAAATAAAACCCGCCAACCCTCCAGCTTGAAGAAAAACCAGGTAAACAGGACGGGAGCGTTGTGTGGCCTCCGAGGCTGTGAAGCTCCCACCAGCCTCAGGAAGGAGAAGCCCTTCGTAGCCCTGGGGGTCCTCCTGATCCTACCTGAGATCACCTCGTGGTCCACCCGGTGCCTCTCCAAGGCCATCAGGTAGTGGCTCCAGAGCTTGACGGTCCAGGGGCAATTCCTGACAGCTCGCTCGTGAGCAGGAAGCACCAGGCTCCTCACCCTCAGCTGCCTGTCCTACAAAAGGAAGCACGTTTAAAGCTGGCTTAAAGCCAGGCTAACTGTGGTCCTACATAATGCACAAGGGGGGCGTTTGGTGCTGCAACACCTCACCTCACCGGATAGAAAGGATATCTGGGAGGGAGGGAGGGAGGGGGCTTCTGTTAAAAGTCCCAGAAGCCACAGGAAAGGCCAAAGGCCACATCGAGTGGACAGTGATCCCTCTGCAGAGTAGCAATATCAAATCATCAGTGATGAGGCATTTCTGCAGACCTGTTGCTCTGTGTCCCCCCAGAGATCCAAATTTCCTAAGGTTCTGAAGTTCTTTTAACAAGAATTGCTCTGGTTAACCCGGACAACCGACTAGACGCAGGAAAGCTCTTTCGCAGGAGGACGGGAGGCCTGCTGATGGGAGGCACTTGCCAAGTACTGAGTGTAGCGAGTCCAGAGGTCTGGCACGAGGCAGTTCTCATTCAGGGCACGCTCATAGATCAGCTGGATGCGAGCTGGGTCCCCGATCTTCATTTCAAAGTCGATGTAAGCTTCGTATTCGGCCAGCTTTGGGGCTTCAGCTATCAGCTGGAACAACAAGAGAGGAAGAAAGCGCTTTAGGGGAAGTGGAACAGGGGAAAGGACCCATTAGGAAGAAAAAAAGGTTGCATTGCATTGCTCAGCGTAAAACTCAATTTAAAAAAAAGGGGGGGGGGGAGAAAGGGGGACAATCCCAGAAAGTTCTGAAAAAGAAGACCAGTGAGATAAAACCTATTTGACACAGACTTAAAAGCAATTTTGTTCCTCCTTCCCTGATAATCTTGACAGTAACTTCCAGAGTCTTCCCACGGGGCCCTATAAAAAATACCTTTCGAAAGGAAGTTGGAAGCCCAGCCCAGGAACCGGGGAAAGACACCATCCTCTGGAAGGAAGCGCCTTCAAGGACGATCGGCCACACGGGCCCGGCGAAGCTGAGGGGTTGTGAGGGGAGCCACTTACCAGGGCGTCTTCGTAAGGCTTGTATTTCTCCAACTGCCTTAAAGCCCTTGTGTAGTTTTGCCGCACTGTGTGTGGGATCGGCTCGTCAGTCCAGAATTCGTACTCCATAAATGTTGATTCCATATCTCCAGAGAGGGAGGGAGACAAGCCCATGTCAGCCAGGAAGGGGAACACAGTCTCCCGATCCCTCACCTCGCCTTAAGCCCCACTACGGTTGCTTTGGCTTGGGGTGCCCTGTGCAAAACTCAGCCACCAATTCCTTCTGGAGCCGAGGAACAAGAAGCCGAAGGATTTTAGCTAAAAAAAAGACCTTAGCTAAATGGTTAGATAAAAGGTTTAAAAATAGGTCTAGCAAATGATGGAGATGTAATCAAAAAACAGTCACATTTTATCCTTGTGTGGTGGACTTGTGTTAGAACAAAAAATAATAATTTGGGCAAAAATACACAGTGACTAGAAAACGTAATAGGGAAACATGTCGATTTTAAACCTGAACTGTTTTCATTAGGGATGATATCAGAAAAAAATTGGTGAGAAAAGTATGTATTTTATATTACGTGTCTTAGCAGCGAGGATTATCTTTGCACACTATTGGAAAAATAAAGAAACACCGCAAGATGAAGATATTAGATTGTGCAGAAACGGACAGACTTAAATTGAAAATTAAACAGAAAGAAGGCACAGAACATGATCAAACATGCAGCTTATTTTACCAGTGTTTGGGGGGGGGGGGAAAGGGGTGGCGAGTAAGAATGGCATCTGTATTGCTAAGCAAATTAAAATACCCAGACAACACGATGTCGATTAAGTACTAAGAAATGTAATTAATAAAAAATTGTATCGAATTTTTTTTTTAAAAAAAGAAGCCGAAGGATTTGGGGTCGAGAGGCAAGCAATAAATGATCCTCACCCATCAAGGGAATCCCCAGCTGCCGACGATAGAGCGAGTGGATCTTCTGGAGTTGTGCCTTGATGTTCTGCTGCTGCTCAGGCGTTGCGACGCTGTCCAGTGCTGGCTGCCAGGGGTGGAACAAAGCACAGTTATCAGCCTTGGTCCTAAGCAGCAGAAGAGGAGCATGGATAATTAGCCGAAGAGGCCTCCCAATCCTGCCTTAGGGAGCGGCACTGCTGAGCGATGCCCAGGGACTGAGGTCTCATCCAAGCAAGCTCTGGGGGAGCAGTGGTTAAAGGGCAGTACTGCAGGCAAAACTCTGCCCACAGCCTGGAGTTCGATCCTTGACGGGGTCCAAGGTTGACTCAGCCTTCTATCCTCCCGAGGGTCGGTAAAATGAGGACCCGGACTGTTGGGGTTTGCAAACATGCAAATAATGCTTCAAGATGGTAAACCGCCCAGAGGGTGCTGGAGAACAGTGCATAAAAGCCTAAATGCTCCAATGCCACTGCTGTCTTTCCTCTGACTTCCTACCAAACACAAACGCTCTCTGGGAAACCATCACCTGGACTAACTCCACGCAACTCCAGTGCAGCATTGCCAGGGCTTACCTGCATTGTCGCCAAAATGGCGTTTTCAAATTCCCGGTAAGTCTCCCAAATGGCAGCTCCTTTGGTCACGTGGAGGCCAACCTCGATGATCGCCCGCTCTAGGATTGCGCGAACTCTCGCAATCCCTCCTTCCTGGCCGATGGCCCCCATGGAGTACTGGGCATACTCCAGCCAGATTTGAGGACCTAGAAAACAACCACAGCGGGGGGCAGAGAGGGGGTATCACTTCTGAGTGCTTTTGCGGAAGGAAGCTGAAGTTAACTCTGAATTTTTTTCATTTCCTCCAGCAGAGTAAGTCCTTTGGAGAACCTGTTGCCTTGAACCTATCTATTTTGGTGCTGTTTATCTCCGTTTGTTTGAGCATGAAAGAAGATCCACTTAAAAGTAAACTTACAGATGTAATCTTTCACGGCTCTCTCGAAAAGTTCGTAAATCTTTTCCCGATCAGTCTCTCTAGGCTTCCGAATCTCATCCTTCAGCCAGTCTAGCCACATCCCTGTGAACATGGGACAAAGCCAGAGAGGGTTAGGAAGCTACCACAGATTAACCTGGAAAAAGATATTGCTAAATAACATATTACTAAGCAGGGTCAAATATATATGTAATTTTAGTTAAAATTACCAGTGATTATTAATAGAATATAGGTATGTGTATGTTCTACTAAATTCAACAGGGTTTACGACTGAACAGATGTTCACACAGCTACGTTCTACTTACATCTCAAGAAACCAAAATCTTCTCTGAAACAAATTTAACCTAAATAATTCTCTAAAGTAAATGCTCTGGAGTTTTGTTTGGTTTCCATCATGATGGCGCCAAACATCTGGCAGCAATTAAGTGGTGCCACAAGTAAATCACTAGTAATTTTAACTAAAAGTACAGCAAAGCTGCCATTTTTAATGCAACCCAGAAAAAAAGAAGATAAAACAGGCGACGTAATTAAGAAACCTCAGCTTTCATTTAAAAGCCCCACAAAATGTTTGCCAGGAAAGCTTCTACTCTGTAGGGGTTGAGCCAATCTTGAATATTGCTCCCCGCTTCAAACTGCCAAATTTCTCCCCCCCCCCCCAATCTGGGGGAACAAGCCAAGGCCATGGCACAGGAACCACCTTCGTTTAAAAAACAGCAGCATGAGCACATTTAACAGGATCCACAGCAGTGCAAATCGCTGTACATTTTCACCTAGGGGTATGTATTCTCTGATGCTATCAGAACTATGTGACTCGTGTGAATGCAAGTCTAGAATGAATGAACAAGCCAGCTGTTTTTCTGCTAAAGTTTTCAATTCTACCTCACAGTTGGTGCAGACGGCGCCTGTCCAGTACAAAATGTGATTAAGTAAATGTAGTGCATATGCCCCCACCTCCAATACATCAGGATTGTATATCTCCCCTAAAGTATTCTTGGGGTTTTTGGAAGTAGGAATGCAAAGTCTGGTTATTTTCTACAGAATCACTAAGACAAACAGCAGTATTTTTAAAACTCTGCCACAACATCAAGGGAGAGAGGAAAGATAACCACTTAGCTGTTTATTCTTATTAAATGGTTCCGTTGAAAATGCATGTTAGACCCTTTCACTCTATATGCAAACGTTACCAGTAACAACTCTTTAACAATTTCATTTATGGAGGAAATTTTTTTGGGGTGATCACTCAATATCCGATTTCAATTTACATTTTATACAACGAAATGGGGTATATCAAGATTTGAATTTCTGCGAGGCCAAAAGACTTTGCCTACCTTCAGTGAGAGGGAAAATTTCGCTCATGTTCTGGCGGGCTACCGGAAGCGCGAAGTCGCTTTCATCACGCATTATTTTTATCAGAGCCAAATGAGAGTTGTAATCATAGGCATTTCTGTCCAGCTAAAAAAACATTGTCAAAACAGTAACTTTATTTACACGGTTCTACAGAAACCTAGCTAAAAGCTATTGATTAGTACCATCCTGGCAAATTTTACTTATGGAACAGGCACAAAGACCATGAGGGGTTTCCAATGCGGGACATGAATTATCCTGGGCCAGGCATAAATCTGCCACTGCTTGGGACCGTCTCTAGTCAAGGCGCTAAGGCAGATCACGGGGCACGGATTGCCCTAGGAATCCCTAATCCAGTGTTAGGCCAAGAAACGCCTGCAGCGGAGGGACTGTTTAGAGTGGAGCCAAGAGGGAAAGAAATCTGCGACTCTCAGCAGCATCTTAATCCCTTAGAATTCCAACTCGGTCTCTGCAAGGCGAAGAGGGATCAACTCAACATTCGCACCAACTACTGCAGGACGTAAGGACTAGCAAACAGGTCCGGCCTAGGGAGCATCCTCAGAGGAGGCAAAACCCGTGGTCGGCGCTGTGCCGTTATCGGTGCAAGGGACAGGCAGTCCTTGACTTGCAACCGCTTGTTTAGTGGCCGATCAAAAATTACTGCAGCACTGGGGGGAACGACGACTCAGGAGGCGTTTTTGTACTTACAACCTCTGCAGCTTCCTTCGGTCCAAACCGACCAAACTTCGTTCATGACGGGGGGGGTGTTAGGGGGGGCTGTCTTGGGATCCCCTTTTGCAACCTTCCAACAAGCAAAGCTGACTGGGAAAGCCCGGATTCACTTATTGACGGTGTTATTACCTTAACAACTATGGTGAACTTACTAATTTGTTACTGACTTCACAGGAGAGGTTGCAAAGTGGGGCGACACTTAACAACTGTCTGACTTAGCAATGGAAATTCTGGGTCCCTCTGTGGTCGTAAATCGAGGACTACCCGTACTGGAAAAGCAGGGGGGTCCCTGCTCGACCCCCCCCTGCAATCCCCCCCCCAAAGCCGCCTTCCTTCGGAGGAGCCCCCCCAAGGCCTTGGGGCCCACAAAGGGGCTCCCGGCGCAGGGGCACAGCCTTCAGGGCCCCTCCCCAATTTCATGCTTTCCTATTTCCAAGGATTTTAAGGAGCCCCCCAAACCAGAAAGAGTTGTGGGCGTGGCCTGCCTGCCCGAAGCCCCGCCCCTCTCACCATCAACTGCAGGCGTACGATCTCGCCTTCCGGCTCCACAAAGCGGTGGCCGTCTTCGTCTTCGGCGGCGGCGGCGGCGGCGTTCAGGTCGTCGATGCCGCCCACCTCCTCCAGCAGCTCGATGGCTTCCGCGATGTCCTCCGCCTCAGAGCTGTCCTCGTCCGACATCGCGCCCGGGGGCCACCCTCGCCCCGCCCCCGCCATGACCTCGCGTCCAGGGCACGTTCGCGCGTGCGCCGAGACTCCGGGCTGCCCGCAGCGACGCCTGAACGGGGAAGAGCCCGCCAAGGAGAGGGCCGGACCCGCGAACCTTGAAAGAGACGGGGGTTTCGGCCTTAAGTGGGATCTTCCGCTCCAGGCCGAGATGGCGCGGGAAGAACCCCGGGAAGGGAAGGGGTCCCGCTCCAAACAGGCACTTGAGTTAGACGGCCGCGGGGAAGGGGCCTCAAGGGACGGTCGAACCGAGTCTGGCTGCCGCAAAGACTCCTGGGAGGAGCAAGCGCCCCCTCCCACCGTTCAGGAGGCGGGCAACTAATCCATGCGCCACGAGGAGGGGGCAGAATTAAAGTGAAATAAAACCGAAGTGAAATGATAACGGCCGGATTTTGTCGGGGGAGGTGGCAGCGTTTGCTTCCCTTAACGCGGAGGCTCGCCTACTCTTTCCCGCGGCCGCGCTCCACGACGGCGCCAGAAATACCTGCCAGGCAGCGAGCGGTTAACCTCCCTCCTCGAAGGCTAAGGGGAGTGTGACTTAGCGGCTCCGCGCCTTTTTGGCGCGACCTGATGGCGTCACGGGCGCGTCGCCCCGCCCCGCCCTCTATTGACACTGCGCGCGTCCCCCGCCGCGGCAGCGCAGAGCCTGCGAAAGGGACAAGATGGCGGCGCTGCGGGCGAGTGGCGTGAGGGCCGCGGTGCTCCTCAGGCCCGGCCTGGCCCGGCCTCCTCCGGCCGCCGGCTACCACGAGAAGGTGGGCTGGGCCTTGGGAGGGGAGGCGGGAGGCGAGTCCGGCGCCCCTCCCGAGGGACTACAACTCCCATCGCTCCTGATAGCGGGAGCCTCAGCCCCGCCCCTTTCGCGGCTGTCAAAGGAGAGGCTGAGAGGAGAAGCCGTCGAAGCGGAGACGCGCCTGTCCCGGGCAGGGAGGGAAGGAGGAGGAGGCCGGGCAGGGTGGCTCCTGTCTGCAGTGGGCGGAGGAGAAGGAAAGAAGGAGAGCCCGGGGGGCGGTGAGGTTTCCCTCTCCCTCCTCCGGCCTGTTTTTTCCCCCTCTTGTGGCGCCTCTCCCTGAAAACCAGCGAAGGATATATAAATTTATATCAGGATATATATTATATGTTTATGTATGTATGTATGTGTGTGTGTGTGTGTGTGTGTGTGTGTATATATATATATATATATATATATATATATATATATATATATATATATATATATATATATATATATATATATATATATATATATATATATATTGTGTGTGTGTATAAATACATACATACGTACGTACATACATACATACGCTACACACACACACACTGCCTATTCACCCACAGCGACTCAAGGCGGCTTACAGAATATAGCAAATATTTATGTGTTTAGCAAAACTCCAGTGCCCCAAGATTGGCTGGGCCTGATCCTGGGGGGAGAGAGAGGGGAGCCTAAGAGCCCCGATTGCCTGGAACCCAACTTTGGGTGGCTTCTCAGCGATCTGTGGGCGGAAAACCCTCCCGAGCCCCTCCAGCCCTGTCACCACCCCCAAACAAGCTGAAAGGGGGAAGGGAGGATTATTGTTGGGGGAGGCTTCTCTTGCCTCTCTCCTTCTATGAGGAGCCTTCTCTCTCGGCTGCTCAAGGGTTGTCTGGGTTTTGCCCTTTCAGGTCGTAGATCACTACGAGAATCCCAGAAACGTCGGTTCCCTGGACAAGAAGGCCAAAAACGTGGGAACTGGCCTGGTGGGGGCTCCGGCCTGTGGAGACGTCATGAAACTGCAAGTAAGCAAAGGCCCGGCTTTTCCCCAGGCAGCTCCGCCTGCCCAGCCTGTCCCCTTTCTGTTAGCCCTGCGCTGGCCGGTAATTGGGGTCTTTGTAACTGCCCTCAGGTCGAGGTGGATGAAAACGGGAAAATCATTGACGCCAGGTTTAAGACGTTTGGCTGTGGGTCAGCAATCGCTTCAAGTTCTTTGGCGACGGAGTGGGTGAAAGGCAAGACGGTACGTCCTGTCCATTTCAAACCCTTGGCCATATTTGATTAAGAGTCCCTTCTTTGAGGACATTTGTGAGCCTTCAGCCTTGGTGGGGCATATTCTCATGTAAAAGAAAGTGAGAACCTCTTTGTAAGCGAGACCCTTGGGAAAGAGCTGCCCAGGCCTTGCTAAACTGTCAACTTGGGTCAATTTCAGGTTGATGAAGCCTTGAAGATAAAAAACACGGATATTGCTAAAGAGCTTTGCCTGCCGCCAGTAAAACTGCACTGCTCAAGTGAGTAGGATTTTCACTGTTCATTGCGTTCCTGGAACCCTTTGTTTCCCCCACGGAAAACGAAGCAGCATCCCGTGTTTCCAAGCTCTGACGGTTTCTCTCTCTCTCTCTCCTTCTCCCCAGTGCTAGCGGAAGACGCCATCAAGGCCGCCTTGGCAGATTACAAGTTGAAGCAGGGGCCAAACCCTGCTGGACCTGAGAAGAGCACAGCCAGCATGTAGGGCTCCTTTGCACCTCAAGACCTGGGAGCCAGCTTCCCTTTATTCCGCTTGTAGCCTCAGCGCGATACCTTAGGAGCTTGATCCATCAACATTTTGGAGAGACGCACAACTCATACGCACAATGTTAAGACTGTACTAGAGCCAACAGGATAGACTGACTTTGCTGTAGCTTTTTGCTCTTGGCTTCTTTTCCTTTATCTGTGTGAAAGACCTTCTTCAGAGATTTGATTTATAGCCTTAAGAATGGCCACTGAAAGGGTGGGTGGGTGGGGGTGGGGATGTAAAGCTGCCTCTTGGTTACCAAGAAAAGTCCCAGGGCCACTTCAGGTACGATCCTTGAGTCCCCAGGGACAAGCAGTGATGTATGACATCCCAGGGTTCTCCCTCCAGGGGTAGATTTAGAGCAGTATGGAAGCTCTTCGGGCTTATGATGACATTTTTGGTCATTAATTTGGGGGGTAAAACAGCAGTGTAGTTTCATGTTGCTGGGTTCACATTCCCCTAACACAAGGGATAGACCTGATCAGTACAGTAAAGCTGTCTCTGTTTTGCTATTTCTAGATTGGAATTATAAAGAAAGGAATATATTTTTATTTCACCTGATTGTTAATGCACAAATTTCAGCTTTGTTTGCTGTTCAACCTGTACACATGCAGAGATAATACATGTTTGTTCCACAGAACGTTGAGTTCTTTTAATTTGCGTTTTCTTTACTTACATCCCACCTTTACTATTTTTATAAGGCAGAGAACATACCTAGTGCTCCTTCTTCCTTGTGTCTGTATAACAACAATCCGCTGGGCTGGGCTGGGCTGAGAGGGACTGACCCAAAGTCACCCGGCCAGCTTTCATGCCTAAGCGGGATTAGAATTCACCTCTCCTGCCTTCTAGCCTGGTGACTTAACCATGAGGCCACACTACGCATCTGCCAGCGAACAGTTGCTTGTTGGCTGGGGAATTCTGAGAGTTGAAATCCACGCATCTTCAAGCCACCAAGCTTGAGAAATATTGTACCAGGCCTGGAAACCACGTTTTTTTTTTTTATCAATCCTAGTGACATTGGAAATCTGGCACTTTCCCCCCTGTTGCCTGGCGATATCGGTCAGCTTGTGATCTGTTCATTCCCAAAATCTGGTAGATCTGGACTGTCTGACATAGACCGGAATACCAGCCTGAAAGAGGAGCAGAATATACACCTGTTTCTCAGCACATGCAAAATGGCAGCTTGACGGTTTTTTCAAAAAATACCAGCCTAATAGGAATAGGAGGCTGTGTTGAAGGCGCCAGAGGGGGCTCTCTTTAAGTTAGGGGGTCCATTGACACGTCCAGGCTGGCTGATCGGATGGGGGCAGCCCCAACGAGGCAGTTCCTCCCTTCTGCAAAGGCTACCCCAGCCAGCAAAACCTGCCTCCGCATTCTTCAGAGGCCAGGGAGAAGGGCAGGCTGACACACAGGCAGACAGGCAAAGGCTCTTCACCCCTCCTGTCTTTGAGTGCCAGCTGCCACCCTGTATTTGGGGTGATTTATCGGCGGCTCAGGTTTCCAACCAAAACAGTCCTCAGCTGCCGAAGCAGCATCGTCTGCCTGCCTGCCTGCCATTGATCCCAGCAACTGGATAATCCACTCTGAAGCCGTCCCGGTCAACGATAGGCCTCCCCATTCAAAGGCAAAAAGGAGATGCTTAAAAATAAACCACTTTGCAATATTTTGGATCTGAAGAGCCCCTTCTGTTGAAGAGAAGGCTCTGTCAAAAGGGCTGGATCGACCCGTTCTGGTCTTCCCATTTTCACCCAAGTTTTAGAATCAAAAGTTTTCCGTAGCAGAGGATTTTCTAGCCCCCCCCCCCCTTTTAAAAGCTCTCCAAGAAACAAAACTTAGAGAGTCACAGTATCGCTTTTCTCTTTTAAACCTTCCCCGATGCTCCCCAAATGCAATCTCTGCTCCCCTAAACTCTAATGCAATTTGTTCTGGTGGAACATCATGCCAGCTGGGACGACGTCCTGGTTTATGACAAAGTGCAAGGCCAGTTTAAACGCAGATGGATGGGAAGGGGCTTTTGGCAAAGGGCCACCACAGTGCAAGGGAGGGAGGCGGAAAAGCTTGGGCTGACGCTCTCCTTGAAGTCAGGCGGTCAGAAATGAGAGGAGTAGATGTTCTCTCCAACTCTCTCCGCCTGTCATAAATATTGGGCAGATTTCTCTAAATCCGGACCAGGCCGACCACAGACAACCCACAGCAACAGCTAAATTACAACCCTCCCTTTGTTCCAGGAGCGGCCCAAACCTTCAGTGCTCCAAGCAGCCATTCTCCTGAATTCGAGATCAGCATTTCACGTTTTCTTCGCGTGCTCTGCCGGGCCGAACAGCAGAAGTTTGAGCCAGGCTGTCTTTATCCCCCCACCAAGCCCTATCAAAAGGGGCAGGTGGTGGTGCCAGAGCCTGGTGAGAATCACCACTTCCCACCCACGCCAGGAAATAGGTCCCCTTTTATAAGTTCTCAGAGCCCCCCAGGGGAAGAAGCATTTAGGGAACGCACCATGTTAAGACCTGTACTAGAGCCAACAGGATAGACTGACTTTGCTGTAGCTTTTTGCTCTTGGTTTCTGTTCCTTTATCTGTGGGAAAGACCTTCTTCGGAGATTTGATCTGTAGCCTTTTTTTATTTCACCTGCTTGTTAATGCACAAATTTCAGCTTTGTTTGCTGTTCAACCTGTGCTCAGGGCTTTAAAAGAGTTGCAGGTTTTGTTCCTGAAACAGCCTGACCAAATGCTCCCGAGTTCGGCTGTTCGGTGCTCCAAGAAAGGGAGAGGGAGAGAAATAATCGGGGAGGATTGTTTTTGCTTTCACACACAACTCCTATCTCTCCTTTGCAGACACACGTCAGTGTTTTGTTGGCAACTGACCTTGCCGTGTGGTTGGTCGTTGCTTCTGCTTCTGAGAACTTTGCAAATGGCAAACGTTAAGGCTTTCTCTGGACCTTGACGTAGACCGGAGACAGGCTGCGCAAGCAGATCACGGACTGGGGGTTTTAAAGTAGGGCTGCGCTGGGAGTTGAGAGCATGCAGAGAAGGGAGAGATGCGCCCGATGGAAGGCAAGGCAGAAGCGGGGAGCCATCTCCACCCGGAGGCCCCTAGGATGCTCTTTCTTTCTGGCCCAAGAATGCCAGCCATTTCCTCTTTGAATCCCAGGAGAGAACCACCAGTCCTCATCCACACATCCACACAAGCCTGCTTCATCGTTTCTTTTTAATGGGACATACATCTATAACGGAGAAAAATACATTTGGACTCACTGTAGGCTTGAAGGGGGCCTCAGGCAAGGGAACATCACAGTCACGGCATTTTATTGAATTTGGGCCATTTGTTCTTTTAAATCATTGGCCATATCAACCAATTAAACCGTGCTGGCTGCGGAATTCTGGGGGCTGAAGTGCAAAACACCTTAAAGCTTGAGAAACACAGTTCCAGGTGTTTGGGCATCTAGTTTCTGCCACTCCTGGACTTTAGCCACCCATGGGCTGGGTTGGAACAGCTGGAAAGTGAAGTTGTCTATTTTGTGCTTTTATCAACACTCTGCCCTTCCTCGTGTTTTCAGGTTTAGGAAGCTGTAGAAGGAGATGCTGAGAAAGAAGTTCATCAGACCCTCTTCATGCTAACCCAGTTGGGGTTTAGCTTGTTGCAAAGTTCCAAATATTGTCTTTGACAGCCCCCCCCCTTAGAGTCTCTCATTCAGAAATGGCCCTGAAGTGTAGGACTGCAGAGACCCTGCCAGAGAGGGTCAACCTACTAAACCCTACCCCAGATAAGTCCTCAAAACTACAATAAATGTCTCTTGTCAGCTAAATTTATAGATGTTTTTACTAGGATTACAAGGATCATCCTGGGAGAGCCCAGTGGGAGGAAAAGTCATAAATATCAGCAGAACCTTTGCAAAGAGGCTGGGAAAAACCAAGGAGGAATTTTTGTTGCAAATAAGTTCTCCTGGCACCCAGCTTCTTCAAGGCTTGTCGCAAACCAGGTTAATCTCACTTGCTTCAGCTCTAAGACTTACTGAAATATTTTTCTAGTTGGCCTAGGAAGATTAGCACCTGGAAATCTGAAATCCAATGTTCCCCAGTCAAAATATAAAAACATTTTTAAAAATTGACCAAAAGTCTTCCCTCCACCCCATAGCTGAGTTTAAAAATGCCCAGAAAACATTTTCAGTGTGTTTAAATGCTGAAAAATATGAGGCCTCTGAAAATTAACCATTTTGACAAGTGAAAAAATTCAGGATTGAACATTGAACATTGTTGAGCTTCATTCACTCATGAAAGTCTTCAGTATCTTCCCCTCCACACAAAAGTTTGAATATTTGTAGACCGTTAAGAGGAACGATTATCAGAAACGTCATCAGATTCTCCCCAAGGTTGGTTGTCTTGAGCAATCAGATCTCCTAAAGCATCTGGAGAACTTACAGTTAAGGATTCTCAGAAACCAGATTTAAAAAAAAAAAAACTTGGACTGAGTGGTGGATCCTATATTGTTGTCATTGCTTGGCTGGAAATTGTACATAAAAATCTGATTTCAGGTTGACCGTTCTGAAACTAAATACCGCCATAAGTTCAACTTTCAGAGCTGATACTAAAAGTAAATGAATTAATCACTGATATAAAGGACAACTAAACAGAGTTGAACCAAGATTGCTTTAAAAGAAACACAGGTGTGAAATAACTTCAAGTTTGCCCAAAGAAGATCTCATCCGCATCGGAGAGAAGAAGAAGAAGAAGAAAAAGAGGTTTGGATGACTTCATGATTGATAGAAAGGTTGACCAATCATCTGTGCACACAACCTTGGTCCAGAATTAGGGACTGATATAGAGTTAGATGCTCACCCGAAGGGCCCACCTCAAACATTACGTAAGCATGTATGTATGTGCAGGTATGTTCTCCCTGAAAGTGGGAAAGTCCTGGAGGACGATACTGGGATGGTTCCTCCAGAAGAATCCTGGAACCCCGTTGAAGACGATGTGTCTTCAACGGGTCTCCTAAAATAAGCTCTACCGTACCTTCTCAGTGATACCTGGTTGAGTAGCGACATTATGACGCTGCGGCCACTCAACTTCCCCTCCCCCCAGGTGCGTTAAGCAACTCTCGTCACCTCCCTGGGCAGGTTGGCAGGGGACGATGGAAGCCGTGGTCTTCTGCAGCTGGAGGGCAGCAGACTTGGGCAAGTCTGCATAACTGGAGAAAGTCCATTAAAGCAAAACGGCAGGAATGCAGAACTTTCAGGTATTTCTCGGGAGGGTGGGAGGTGGCTAACTTGTCTCCTTTGCAGGTAAGGTAAAAGATCTGCTCCCTTCTATTTGATAAACAGATTCCTGTAGATTTCATATGGTCAGCTGTCCTCCCCCCCCAGTGATGGGAAGTGACCCCCATTCAGTTTTTGGATTCTTCTGTGGGGTCGAGAGTCAGTGGAGCGCTGGGCTCTTCCTTCTGCTCCTTCTCCCCTTCGGAGGCAGGCATGGCAGGTTCCTCGGTGGGTGGTGGGGCTTCCTTGGGCTCCTCAGGAGGAGATGGATGGGTCTCCACCACCAGCGATGGGACCTCTTCTTCTTTGGTCTCAGCATCCACCAAATTGTTTGGCGCTGATGTCTCTGGAGGCAGCTCAGCCTCAGTGGGTGGTTTTTCTCCTTCTTTTTCTTCTTCTTCTTCTTCTTTGGAGCTGCCCTCCTCCACGTCTTCCGCTTTCTGGGGCCCTTCCTCTTTTCCTTCCACGGGTGGGTCTTCCACGGGGCCACTTTTCCCATTCGCCACGACCCTGGTTGGAGACTTGAGGTTCTGGGCCGCAGCTAAGATGTCCGCCTGCAACTGCTTGGTGGAATCCACCGGCTCCTCTTGGCTGTCCTTGGACGTCTTCTCGGGGACTTCGCTGAAGGCCTTGGCTCCCCCAGCCTTGTCGCTCTGATCCACGTACTTCTTCTTCGGGAAAGACGAGGGGTAATAGGCGGAGGCCTTGTGCTTCTGCTGGGTGATGACGGCTGCACACACGATGGACAGGAAGATGAGGAGAAGAGAGCCCACCACCAGGATCAGGAGCATGTACGTCTGGAAGAAGTTCACAATGCCGTCCAGGAGGTTGAAGGAGTGCAACGTTCCGTTGACTGAATCGACCGCCAGGCTCCCTGAGGTGGGACTCGCACTCAGCGTCGCCCTGGCAGAAGTGGGGCCGGGGGAAGCCCCCTCGCTGTCCCCGCTCCCCTCGCTGTCTTCCAGGACCAGGTTCTGAATTGATCTGGAGGCACCAAAGGGCGACATCAAGAGAAGAAGCAGGCACAGGTCTTGCAGGGCCGCCATGGCAAGGCTCGGAGGATCACACCAACGTCTGGGGGGAAACAGAAAACACACAAGGACACACAAGGGATCCGTTATTCTTCAGAGCATCTGAATCAAAGAAACCTTTTTCTCCTTTCCACACCAAAAATAAATTCAGAGCTAAAACAAACCAGTCCGAAGAATTGCAATCATGCACGAAAATCAAATATTTGGGCCCCTCAGTCTATTCCCTGCCTTCCCCAACACCAAACGCCTATTTTGCATTGTTCTTGCGTAAAGTCTATGAGCCTCCAGCAACTGTAATAGCTCATCTTGTTTTGTTTTTTTTACTTCATTTCTAATGCTTTCTTTTGTTTGCAATTCTGATTTGTGAGGGTAATAAAAATATTCATTTATTCTAAAATCTGCAGTGATTGGAACAAAAACAAACCAACCCTGAAGCTTTAAGTCCTAGGCCAGAGGATGCAAAGCAAGGCTTCTCCATAGCGGCTCAGGGTCCTTGGTGGGGGAGTCTGCCTTGGTATTCAGGATGAGTCCCTGCAGAAGGCTACGGGCGAGCGTGAAGGGGTTTCCAAGCTTAAGACCCTCACTTTCTACCCCCAATTCCTGAATGGCAGCTAGATAGGGAGCCCTGGATCCCCTAGGTTGGTGGTCTGGCCGGGGCTAAGGTGCTTTCACAGGCGCAGAGATGCAGCCCAAAACTCCGATTCAGCGTTAGACGCGGCTGCATTAATTCACCTCTGTCCATTAATTTGGGGGTGTCTCTGCAGTGGGAGGGGGGCAATTAAGTTATTCAGAGCCCAGACTGACAGGAGAACAGCAATGCTCTTTGTCCGGAGAAGGAGACCGGAGAACTTCTGGCCTGCAAAGGACTTTTTCCGTTTGGGGAATCCAAACGGGCATCGCTCCGTGCCCAGAGTCGGTTTGCAGCCTCGGTCGCTCTCAGTCATTCCGGAGACAGTCGGTGGTGTTTAAGTCTCCTGATTTGGCCTGAGCAGAGCACAGCTGGCAGCGGGAGACATTCCTCAGCCTGGGGACTCTGGACGGAAAGGCTAGCCGGGCTGAGCGATGCGAGGCAGCTCAAGAACCCCGGAGCTGCTCTCCCGGGTGGCTGAAGTTTACTGTAGGCCCCCTTAACCTCTCCGGTAGATCTAAACAGAAAGAAAGTTCAAGAAATGTCTCCCCTCCTTCTCTCCCTCCCCCTCTCTTTCTCTCTCCCCTCTTTTTCCCTCTTTCCCTCCCTCTCTGTCTCTCTCCCTTCTTTCTCTTTCTCTCTTCCTCTGTCTGTCTCTTTCTCTCTGGTCTTAAATTGGAAACCCAGAAGAGGTTGGAAGTCCAGGGTCCTCAGGGAGAGGTGCAGGGATGTCCTTCTGCACGTGGCCAGGAGCTAACCCTTCCCTTGAGGCTTTGAGACCTTTTCTCTCCCAGATTCCAGATGTTTTGCTAAAAGCAGCCAAACTGAAAGCCAATCCTTTCTTGGCCAGCTGAGGGCAATACCTCCCCCCGCTTTGCCCAGCCTGGAGCCTTCCTGCAGCCCCCAGAGTGGGTGGTCTGGCCATCTGGTTGTCTGGGGGGCTGGAACAGCTGGAGGGTCCTGGACAGGCTGCCAGATGTGATCGGGCCCCCTTCTCTCACTTTCTAGCCCAGCTCCCCTAAAACTTCATCAGAGCAACGTTGGGGATTGTGGCGGATCAGAGGAGGCCCAGAGCACCTGGAGGGGGGGCTTCCCCAGGCCAGGCCCCCACCCCTGGAGCCCCCAGGGAGGTTTCCTCTGCGGTCCAGGGCCCAAATTTTCCCTGATCTCCCTCCTCTGAGTTTGATTGGATTTTCTTCATGAAGGATGCTGTGATCAAACACCCTTCACCTTCCAGTTGCCCCCTTTTCTTTCCTGCCTCTCTCCCCCTCCCAAAGGGTAGGGGGACACCTCGGTGCCCTGTGATCAGAGAGCCCCCTCTCTGGCTCCCCAAACTAGCCCTTGGCCCTGCCTGGCACCCCGAATCCACTGCGTCCCCAGGCTGAGAAGCTGCAGATTAATGGGGGGGGGGAATCTGCCTTGCGCCCCCCTCTCCTTTTAAGCATCTCCTCCTTCAATAGAGGCCAGCCAGATGTTTCTGAGCAGCTCCGACAACACCATTCCCATTTCTGGTGGTCACAGGTAGACTGCTGCTGAGGGTGAAGGCTCAGCTGTCTAAAACTTGATGTAAACAGCAAGCTTAAGATACCTCAATAAAAATTCGACATTTTTTATCCAGCATCTGGGAAGAAGTCCTCATTCCTGGGACTGCTTCCAACCCCTGTGGCTTTGCTCAGACTCCATAGTTCGTCAGCCTCCCTCCCTCCCTCCCTCCTTCCTTCCTTCCCCCAAAGCATAACATATTCTCTAAACCCACTTTAGCTTTCTGTAATATGAGAGCTCTCCAACTCTGCTTGGCAGGAACAAATTATCAAACGGCAATTAAATCAACAGTCCAGACTCCACTCGGGATCCCAGGCCCCCCACTTTAAGCCCCCTCCCAAAGAGCCAGCTGCAGAATCTGGACCACAATAGGGGATGTTTGAATCTACTTTATTTTGGGAAGGGGGGCTTTCTCCTGTACTTTCCTGCCCCCTGGGCTCCCCAGAACCACGTCCAGCTAATCTGTACTTGGGCTCACGGAATCCAGTCAAAAACACAAGAGAGAGAGAGAGAGAGAGAGAGAGAGAGAGAATTGAGGAATGCGTGATTTGAAAGGCAAATCCCTTCAAATTTACTTCTTGTGAATATTTTGAAGTCAGGCAAGTCAGAGGAAGGATGCAGCCACCCAAAAAAGCTACCCTCAGGGCTCTGGATAGAGGAGGGTTCTCTGTGGGGGAGAATGGGGGGGAATGGAGAGAGAAGAGAACTGGTTGAGATCAGCCCGAGAGGGCTTGGACCCCCTGACCTCCCCTCAAAAGCGAGCCTACCCCAACCCAAGTTTTGCAGCTTTGGGGAGGCAGGTGGGCGCCAAGAGAAGGCAGCCAAACGGCTGTGGGCATCGGAGGCAGCCGCCTTTGCGAGTATGCAAAAGTTTGCCGCTTTGTCTCCCCGTCGGTCTGCAGAGAGCCTCCTTTGGCCTCTGAAGTCTACCGGACAGCAGCATCCCTGGGCTACCCAACCTTCTCGCCTCTTCCCAGTGGCAACCCTCCAGATGCAAGGGGAGGAGGAGGAGGAGGGGAATTCTGCCGGCTCTTTCTGCACACCTGGAATGAAAACAGGGGCAGAGGCAGGCTCTTGCCCCCCCGGCGCCTGGCAGGCAGGGAGGGGTGGCAGGACCCCGCCTGAGTTCCCCATCGCCAGGGAGAGTGGCAGAGAGACCCCAACTGAGGGGAGCCAGCTGGGCCCCCAAGCAGGAGAAGCGCCTGGCATGGACTCACCCGGGGAGAAGGAGGTGGGAAGGCGGGCGGCTCCTCTCCCGGTTGGGGCGCCTGGTGCCTGGAGGGGCTCTGCTCGCCTCTGCTCTGCGCAGCGTCCTGGGCAGCTCTGAGCCGGGCCAGCTTGTTTGCATTAAATCTGGTTTCATGTGGGAATGGGAGGGTAGGAAGAGGGAAGGGCAGGACGGCCCCAAACAGCTCCCCTCTCCCTCCCCTTTTCTTCTGGAGGCTGAGCCCCCCTCCTCGCTGGGAGGGACCGTGCAAGGCACAAGGGGAAGGGGGGGAGATTCATGTCCTGCACATCTTCCCAAAGGCACAACTGCATCCCAGGAGTGGCCCACCGAAAATTTCTTTTTTCTTTTCTTTTCTTTTTTTCTTCTTTTCTTTTCTTTTCTTTTCTTTTCTTTTCTTTTCTTTTTTTTCTTTTCTTTTCTTTTCTTTTCTTTTCTTTTCTTTTCTTTCTTTCTTTCTTCTTTCTTTCTTTCTTTTCTTTCTTTTCTTTCTTTCTTTCTTTCCTTTTCTTTCCTTTTCTTTCCTTTCCTTTTCTTTCTTTTTTCTTTCTTTCCCTTTCCTTTCCCTTCCTTCTTCCTTCTTTCCTTCCTTCCTTTTCACAAGCCATCTAGGGGAAAAAGAAATGCTGGTTTGTTGTAACTTGGAACGTATTTCTGTCCGTCGGTTCATGGCTCCGCTTAGGCACTACTCCCTAACCACGGTTCAAACGTAAATGAAAACGTTGATGAAAAATTGATTTAAAGGCAGGAATGAGATGCAACGATAAGGCTCAAAGCAGCCACTTTCTAAGTCCACAGCAAGTTCTCTTGAATTCTTTGTCCCAGAAGAACAAGGGGACACCTGAGCACCTATCAGCGTTCCTTCTCTTTCTCAAACCGCCTGCCTGGTTTCCGCTTCTCCTTTCATCTCACTGAGGACAGATTGCTGGAGAAGACAAATTTTAGCTTTGTGCTAAGCTAGAGTGTGGTTTGGTTCTGGTTTAGCAGGTTGCAAAACATGACGGTGAATGGAGCCTGTTGCGGCTTAGTCCACAATCCCTGGGCAAATTGCATAATTTAATTCAATTAGATGCCAGCAGATGAAATGAGGGTGCTGTGTTTCTAGTCATTACAATGGAGGAATGTCAAATTATACAGCAAATCCCTCCTCTTCTTCGCCTCTTTCAGAGTCTGTAATGGGCAGTTGTGTTGCACACACACACACACACACGCACACACACATAGGTTTGTGATTAAGGCATCTCCAGAGAACCATAGTTTTATTCCAGCCAAGCCTGCCAATGAAACTTGAAACCCTCTTTTGCTCTGTGTTTCTTAAGGACCCCGGGAGAACTCAAGGAGGAGGCTAAGAGAAACAGGGGAAGGAAGAGTTAAGTTTTAAAAACCATTTTCCCTCTAAAATGCCTTATCAGGATCGTAAATACATTGCTGTCACATCCCGAGTTCTGGCTGGAGCGCGGGAAGAATTCCAAGACACGAAGTGTTTCCTGTGAGAAAGAAAAAACAAACAAAGCCAAGACTGGGAAAGTATTTGCAAAGGTTGCTGCTGCCTTTCGGTTTTCCTGGCTTTTTTCCTCCCAAAGAGGATGTGGCCATAGAGAAACTGCGGCTCCTTAAAGTTGCTGCAGAGAGAAGGCAGCTGAAGGCAGTGGATTCAGAGAAGGAGAATCTCAGATTGTGAGAATCAGGCGGAAGAAGGCACAGACTAACGGAACGTGGAGCCTGGCAGGACTTTAGGAGTGGCAGTCCAACATCACACCCTCCGTGGACCAGGCTCCAAAGATCCCCGGAGGGCCTGGGTGTGGGGGGGCAGCAGGAACAGGAGACACCACCCCGCCCGCCCTGGGACAAAAGGACTCGTGCCCAGCCTGGAAATGCCAGCAGGGTTGCAGAATATCGCATCCCAAACCTGGCAACATGGGGCATTATTATCCCGCTAGCATTCAGTGACTTCCCTGGAGGAAGCATGGTGGCTGGGGGATTCTGGGAGTTGAAGTCCAGGGAGCTTAAAGTCAGCTGGGGGATTCTGGGAGTTGAAGTCCAGGGAGCTTAAAGTTACCACGGTTGAGAAACGCTGAGATAAGTCTGTGCAGCGGCTTCTAGCATGCAGAGGTGGGCTGGCCAAGCAGCAGGCTGGATGGCTGGCCACCCCACCCAGGGGTACCTCCCAGGCTAAAACGATGCTGCCTGTGGCTTGTTGAGCCCCAGGGTCACCGTAGTCCTCTGCCACTCTCTAATTTAGCTCTGGCAGAGAGACCATCCTGGCTGCAACCCTATGGAGACGCTCAAGCGCAACCCTAACCGGCAATTTAGCTAAATTCTCTGGCCAGGCACTGCTTGTAATTTGGGCTGGTTTTTTTTTTTAAATTTCTCCTCTCCCTCCCTCTTTCTCTCTCTCTGGATCCCCACCCCACCCCCTTCCAGCTGAGTCAGCAGCTCCACACCCAGAGATCACCAACTGCTAACGGGCTGCAAGGACGGTCTTCGTTGCATAGAGTTTTGCGTGCCCAAAGGAAATTATTTGGCTCTAAAGAGTCTGCTGGCAGCATCGCCCCATGGCTTGCAAGGGCTGGAAGCCTCTGACTCACAAACTTTCCTTTAGCAACCATTGGACATCACAACGGCACTGAGAAAAGTGACTTGGGAGCAGTCCTCGCACTTACGACCACTGCAGCGTCCCCCCCCTCTGCCACATGATCGAACTGGGGGCGCTTGCAACCGGCCCCTGTTTGCGGCAGCTGCAGCCTCCGTCCCAGGGGGGGCCTTTGCAATCTTCTTCTCCACCTTGTCGGAAGAGTCATCTGGGGGGCCGACTGGAGCCAGGGCTGCGCAGGGATAAATAAAAAGGGGATCCAGACAGCCGCGAGGAAAGAAGAAATGCTTATTCCTAAAAGCAAAACCATTTGCAGCTGCAGAAAAGTGGGGGACAGCACCAGATTTTTATAGGGGGAGCTTGAAGTGTCTACACGTTGATTCTTGGGTGACACTTGAGGGGCCTCTGTGTGTGTGTGTGTGTGTGTGTGTGTGTGTGTAGGTAGGTAGGTAGGTAGGTAGGTAGGTAGGTAGGTAGGTTTATTCTTGTGAACATGCCATTCCTCTGGGACCTAACTTAATTAACTCTGTGTTTTCAGACCTTATCCTTTGATATGTGGATTAGGTCTGGGTCACCTATTTGGGGGTTTGAGGAAGTTTGCTAATTTCAGTTGATTATCTTAGTTTCCGCTTGACTGTCAATTATCTAGGGGGAGACACTCAATCTCAAACCATGATGGGCTCTGTTAATATTTTACGGGAAGATGGAAGCAGAATAAAGAATAAAATATACTTGGATATCAAACTTCTCACAACCTTTTTCGACTTGCAAATTTTATTAAAAGGCATCGGCTGCAGCTGACGAAGACTTTCGGAAAAGGCCACTGCCAGCATCCTGGTGTTTTGCCTCCCTCCCCAGATTAAGCCGCTTCTCCTCCTACAAGGACTAGAAACTTGTTTGGAAACCAGACGCCAGATTAGAAGGTCTTTCTGAAGGGCTGGAGGGAAGGGCTGCTTTGAGGGGTTTTTTATCTTGCGAGACATGTTGCTCTCTCCACTCTGTGGACGAAGGCAGGAGACAAACTGTTGGGTCTATGGCGTTAATCTTGACTGTCCTCTCTTGGGTTATCTGCAGCCTTGGCTTTGACCAGGAGAATCAAGGCCGTTTGGCTTTGCGGGCCAGAAGCAAGGATGAAGAGAGGGAAGGAGAGCTTGAGAAAGAAAGAGGGAGCGTCTTTCCACAATAGCCGGTGGGGGTACCAGATAAGGCAGCTCTAGGAGGACAGGCACCCTTGAGAAGATCTGCACCTGCCGATCCAGAAGATCTTAGATAGAACACTCCCTTCTTCAACGGAGATCATCCATCTTTGCAGCCTGGAAAGAGATGGATGGGTAGGAGATCCCAGCTGTTACTCAGCACTCGAGGACCATGGGTGCCCTGGGATCCAGGGTCCTTAAGGGGGGCCCTGGTGAAGCCCCTCTTGCAGCTTGGAGACCCCACAACATCTGGTTCTCTGGAGGAGCAGGAATAGGCTCCGTTCCTGCAACCCGTTCTTCTCCCAAAGGGAGGAAGCTGCAGGTCACTTTCGGGCACCAAGGCGAAGCCTTCGAGGATGGATCCGGCATTGAGCACAGCTGGCAGGCAGAGCAAAGCAGGCTCCCTTGGAAGGGAGTGAAAAGTTTGCCCCACGGCCCATCCGGGGCCTGACCCACCCCAGGCAGGTAAAGGGAAGAGTCCTCGGGGTGAATGCTTGTCAGTCTGGAGCGTGGAAGGGACCAAGGGTGCAAAGCAGGGAAGGCAGTGCTGGCTTTGCAGGTGGGGGCTAGTGAACACAGCGTACACACACACACACTCACTCACACACACACACACGCCTCTTTCTTTGGAAGTGGGCTGCAGAAACGGAGCCCTTTGGCCACAGTTCAAAGGAGAGAGCCAGTCCAGGAGGGCTGACCACGGCCTTGTGGGTATCGAGAGCGCTTCTGATGTGCCCGAGGTTGGCTCTGCAGGGTTTCATTGTGGCCACCCAGAGGCCCACCCGTGCCCCACAAACGCCCACCTGGAGGGAGGAGTCCTCTTCCCCAAAACCGCTCCGTCCCCAGCGCAATTTGGGCTCTGCGGAGCCTCCCAACTTTGCAAAGCTTTGCAACTTTGCACGTGGCGGTGAAGCGATGAACCTGGAGGTGGAAGCCCCCCTGGCTGTGTGGGAAGAAAATGGCCCTGGGGGAGGAAACGGCAGCCTCCTTTTTCGGGGCCTGTCCTCCATGAGGGACGGCAACTCTCAGTGTCCAGGAGAGGGCAAAGGAAGAGCTCAGAACTGTCTGCTGAGGGGCACATCCTGGCTTGCAGGCCAGGGGGCACAGATAGATGCCCAGACCTTCTTTGGGGTATTCCCAGCATTGCCTTTGCAGGCCAGACTTGCCAGCACTGGGGTGGGAACTTCCCAGTTTGTGTGCAAATCAAACCCAGTTGGCTCCATCATGGAAAGCACCCACCCCCCCGCTGACATCTGGCCTTTCTCCGCTCGGATCTTTCACTGGCAAAACTCCCGGTGACAGCTCACTCCATCGCTGGGTGGGGCCTTCCCTGGCAGCAAAGCTCAGGCAGGAGCTGCTAGCGTTGATTCATCCCGATGGAATGAGCGTTGACATTCCCCACCGGGACATCAGGCGGGAATTCGCCTCAGATGGGTAAACCCAAAAGGCAGGAGGAAGGGAGACGGGGCAAAGGTGTCCCAGGGGCCAGGGCCTTGGGGGAAAGGACTCTGGTTCTCAGCATCAGGGGTAGAAGGGCGGGCAGCTTCTGGGCAAGGCTAAACAGTTGGGCAAGGGAGAAGGAAGATGGGCAAAGAAGCACTGGCACCTTTGCAGATCCCCTCCTTCCAAGGGAGCCTTATTTGGGGAAAGCGGGCCCACAGAGGGCATTGGGAGGGGCCTAAAGGAAGCCATGGGCGGGGTCCAAACACGAATGGACTAATTTAGGAGCTTCAGCTCAGTGCGGCAATCTGTGGAGGATGGACGGCATTTCCTGCGTCAATCGCTTCCATCTCCCGTTTCTCTCCTTTATCCTTTTGCATCCAAGGCACTTTTGTTGGCACTGGCCGCTTCTGCCAAGGGAAGTGCCCCACTCAGATAAATGCCTGGAAAATGATGCACCGCAGAGAAGAAAATGCAGAATGCCAGGGGAAAGCAAACGCTCCTTTTTGAATCATGGATGTTGATCCCCAGTGACTCCTTTCCCTGTTTGCAATGCCCCCCCGGGGCCCTTTTCCCGAGCTCTCCTCTGCCAATTTCCACGCTCTTGGTGGTTCACGAAAAGGGGCACCAGGGCCGGAAGGAAGGAGGGGGCCCAGCAAGATCCAGGATCCACACGGCCTCTTTACAAAGCAGACTCTGTGCCAGCACTAATGGGGGCTTAGGCTGGAGCACATCTGGTTTGAATTGCAGAGCAGGGATAAATCAACAACAGAAAAGGAAGGAGGAGACAGGAGCTGCCAAGGAAAGATGGGACATGGAGCACAGCAGGATCCTTGGATCTTCAAGACAAAGCAGAGGCTTGCCTCGCAACAGCGACAGCAGTCGGTATTTGGGGCAAAGAGAGCTGGCAGGCTGGCAGGCAGGCAGAAAGAGGCGGTTGCTGGGCTTTCCCTGACAGGTGGGGGTGGGAGAAATAGTGGATCAAATTCCAGTGATTTATGATAGGTAGACTCCCCTCATGCCAGCACCTTGCCAACTTTGCTCGAGCTGAGAATAACACCCGAAGGCAATTCCTGCACCTTTCGGTCCTACCTATGACTCAATGAACCCCATTGCATTCTGTGCAGTGTCCAATGTGCTCCTAATCTGATGCACAATTGGTGTGTTTTGTGTGCATCCACGTCTACAGATGTCTGGCTGCGCGTTTAAAATACTTTAACATCTGCAAATATCAACAAATAGGATATAAATCGAGCGACTGAAAGGCCAGGTCTAAAACGATGCTGAACACTTCGCTGTGTGTCTGGTGGTTTGGGGCGTCCTCTGGTGGCCATGAAGAGCCTTGCTCTTGACTATATTGTTGGTCTTTGCATGTTCTTCAAAGGCTTCTCCCAAAATGTTCGTAGTTGAAGATGCACCACAACCCGGAGGAGCCTTTTCAGGCCGGGAAGCCCCAGGAGGGCTACGGTGTAAGATTAGAGCAACCCACCTGGGAACCCTTCAGTGCTTTCAAGAGGTCCTTTTGTCCTTGTCCTTTTTAAAAAGTTAATATTTTTAAAAAACCCAGAAGTGGAGGAGATACATGGCATTTCTCACAAGTTTGCAAGTGAAGGGTTATGCCCAGAACACAGGCAAGCAAAAGAAGAGAATTGCACAATAAAAGATTTGTCTGTCAACACCCCTGAACGTTTCACAATCCAAGCCGGAAACCTTCTGATCTCCGACGCTACAAGAGGGAAAAAGGGTTTCCAGGACGAGCCTTCTGAGGTCAGTCGGGAAAGATGAATATCCCAGTTTTGCAGGATTCTAACCCAGATCAACCACTCATCAGGAGCCCAAAGTCCTTTTCTTCCTCAAATCTGATCCAGGGTTGAAAAGGCTGATGGGAAACGGCGGCTCAAGGAAGCCTAACGGCGGGAAGCAAATCAACGGAATAAATAAATAAAATGAAGGCCGAGATCTGAAGGGCAGGAAAGTCTTGCAGGCAAAAAGCTACAGAAAGAGGAGAGGAACGCAGAGAGTCCTTGACTTGAAGGGACACAGCGGAGCCCAAAATGTAGGTTGCTAAGCAAGGAGTTTCTTAAGTGAGTTTTGTCCCGTTTTACAACTTTTCTTGCCACGTTTGTTCAGTTCTTCACTGCACTTATTGACTTAGTAATGCAGTTGTAAGTGGATCTGGCTTCCCCATTGACTTTGCTTGGCAGAAGGTCGCAAAAGGGGATCTTTGTGACTCCGGGACCCTGCAAGCAACTAACCTTCCCTTCCTTCCTTCCTTCCTTCCCCTTCCCTTCCCTTCCCTTCCTTCCTTCCTTCCTTCCTTCCTTCCTTCCTTCCTTCCTTCCCTCCCTCCCTCCCTCCCTCCCTCCCTTTCTTTCTTTCTTTCTTTCTTTCTTTCTTTCTTTCTTTCTTTCTTTCTTTCTTTCTTTCTTTCTTTCTTTCTTTCTTTCTTTCTTTCCTTCCTTCCTTCCTTCCTTCCTTCCTTCCTTCCTTCCCTTCTCCCTTCTTTCTTTCTTTCTTTCTTTCTTTCTTTCTTCTTCCTTCTTCTTTCTTTTCTTTCTTTCCTTCCTTCCTTCCTTCCTTCCTTCCTTCCTTCCTTCCTTCCTTCCTTCCTTCCTTCTTCTTCTTTCTTTCTTTCTTTCTTTTCTTTCTTTCTTTCTTTCTTTCTTTCTTTCTTTCTTTCTTTCTTTCTTTCTTTCTTTCGGGCTCCCTTGAAAGCGTCAGTCTTCTCTCTCCCTGAAAGCAGCCCAGCTTCTGCCTCTCTGGGCATCTGGCAGAATCGAGACCTTAGCCACGGGGGGGGACCTTGGGGCGGAGGGAAGGGGTTCTGCAAAGCCCGTTTCCGTCCCAGGTTTGCATCAGAGGCAGGCCTGGCCTCGTGTGAGTCATCTCCAAGGACCCAACGAGATCTTTTCCTCTCGGGCTGATGTTGCAAGATTACCAGCAGAAAAGCATCTTGAAAAGGGAACATGCCGTACCTCCAAGCTCTCTTTAGAAAAACTGCCCGTCTCTAACGCTAAAGGTTTGGCCATTGCTTGGAACTCAGTTGCTTGCTTTGACGGTTAAAAAAAAAATGCACCTCAAATTTGGAGACCAGCTGGTGAAAAACGAAGGACTTTCCTGCCAAGTCCTTCTAAGTGCCAAAAGAAAGAAGAGTTTGTGGCTAGCAGGTGGTGACATAGTCTGGGCAATGAGGAAGAGAAATCAAAACAGTGAAGCAGAAACAGGGAAGCAGGAGAAAGATGAGGGCGGGTGAGGAGGGGCTGAGCAGTTTGTAGATACAAGGACCCAAAAATGCATGAAGAGAAGAGCTTCTCTCTGTTCCAGACCCTGCTGGTCAGGGGATGATGGAATTGGAGTCCATTGGGATGGGCCTTCCCTGTAGCCTGAGTTGGTGTGGATAGATAAATACTTGAGGTGGGATAAGATGGTTTCCTCTCAAATGGAGATAAGAATGAAACGGCAATGGAGAAGGGGAGGGGAGGGGAGGGGAGAGGAGAGTTCCCCTTACGTTTTGTTGCAAAATTGGAAGAGAGAATAGAAAGTTTAAAATTGAGAGCAAAATCCAAGCCAGCCACAAGGAGCCCAGAATAGGGAAATGGGATTTTCCAGTTTCTGAACCTCCCCCAACAGGATCTGGGATGAGCCCAGAATACAATATTTCTGCAATGACCAATTGGTTCCAGTCAGGCTACCACCACTGTTGCGTTTCAAAATGTTTTAATTATTTTAAATGTGGATTATGTAAGATTGCCCCCCCTCCAGTCAGCTCAATTTCAAACATAAACCCATCTCAAAAACACTCTAGAAATCTTAGTTCTCTAGTAAAATACAAAAAAAAGCCAGAAATGTTTAGGTCTGTTCTGAGATTTCACGCTTCAGTTACTACTTTCTAGATATGACGGTTTCAAAAAAGGAACTGAGATTTTGCTGTAGCAGAGGAGTAGCTGAAGATTTTCAGGGTCTGGAGCAGCAGAAAGGACCGAAGCCTTGAGCTCCTGGGAGGAAACCAAGTAAAAATCTAACAAACAAATAATTTACACATTTCAGAATGTCCCCTTTCCAGGCACCTCTCATTTGATCTGCAGGGCTGCAGAAAAACACGGTGCTAAGTCTTGTGTTTAACAAGCCACAACAGTTCTCCAAGAGACGACAGTTCGCAGAACATAAATGTTGGGTTTCTATAGCAGGCAAACAAATGGAGGAGTCCGTGCAATGAGTCCACCCAGGTGGGAAGAGAGGGATGTACCACAGATATAGTCCAGGGTGCAGATGACGGTCTTGGAGAAGATCAAGAGGCTCTAAGGAGATGAACCAAAGATGTCTATTAATGATCTGGGAGGAAGCTGTTCAGAGTTAAGTTGTCTGCCTCCGTCTCGGATGCTGTATCCCCGAGAAGTTGTACCCGCTTCACTTTGGACCGTCTCCTCCTCCTCCTCTCCTCCTCCTCCTCCTCCTCCTCCTCCTTTTCGGCAGATAGCAGGGACGAGATACACACCATCTCTGTGTGGTTGGCCTGGCCTAGTCTATAGGCTCTCCTCTGGCGCCACAGCATGATGGCCAGGACACCGGAGCACACAATGAAGATGGCGGCCACCAGGGCCAGGAGAAGGATGGCCAGCAAACACTTTCCAATCAGAAGGCTGGTATCGTTGGCAAGGGGAGGCTTCCCTTGGGTGGTGGCTGAGGAACCTGATGTGGTGGCACCCAAGCTTCCTCTTGGGGACCTTGTAGAAAAAGCCAAGGATGTAGAAACCACTTCATCCAGCCATTTCCATGTTTTATGGGGCTCGGATGTTGTAAGGAGAGGCTTTGCCCTTGGATTTAGGCCTGGCCTACCTGAGCCCAAGCTATGCTTCTGGGTGGCCGCAGAAAACTCTGTGTCGTCCACCAAAGTCTGAGGTGTAGACAGGATTTCATCCAGATGTTGTGGAGTTGCAGATGTAGCTGTTATGAGAGGAGGCTTTATTTTTGACTTTAAGTCCTTAGGTGGGTGCTTCTGGGTAGCTGTGGAAAACCCTGAATTACCAGTCAGATCGTGAGGGGAAGCAGTAGATGGATCGTCCAAGGAGGCCGAACTAGGTGTGACTTTTTTGAACGAAGAATGGAGGCCGTCTTTTCTTTTGGAGACAGGTCCAGCAGTCTCAGTGTCTTGCCCCGATGTCACTGTGGAAAGAGGTGCCTGAGTGGGTTTGGAGGTGACTTCAACCAGCCACGGCCACGATTTAGTCATTTCCAGGGGAAGATGCTTTGATTTAGCCTGACTTTTGGTTTCTGGCAGTACGTTCTTTGGAGTGAATGCAATTTTGGTCATGGTCTCCGTGGGAAAGGAGGTGGTCTTTTCCTCGAGAATCTTCAAGAGGGTTGAGGCTGTTGGAAGGGCAGGAGGCATTTTGGCATGTTTCTTCACTTGATCCTGAGGGATTTCTTGAGGGATCAACGGAGAGGATCTGTTACCTCCCTCAGCTGCTGCTTTCCACTTCCAATCGTTCGTGTTGGCAGGAGTCTCCGCGTTCTTCGTGCTGGCACCATCTTGTATACTCTTGAAATCACCAGACAGGAAGAAGCCTGAGAGAACCAAGGCCCAGAAGGTCCACCAGGAAGCCATTTTGCCTGATGCAAGTAGGAGAAAATGAAAGACGCAGGTTATCAGGTGTCCACGCAAATCATCACCCTCTACTTTTTCCTTCACAAAAACATCTCCAGCATAGCTAAGAAATCAGGGAAGAATGGAGCTCAACATCCAACTTACCTAGTGAAAACAGGACAGGAAAAGGTCTTTTATCTCAACGGGCCTGGATGAAAAATTAAACAAGGCTCCACCTTCCCTCCTATTTTAAGATCCTCTTTTCTGAGAACAGCTCTTCTTGCTTCATGTGGTTCAAGAGAGATGCTCACTAGAGAGAAGCGTCAGTCATACCAATATTTACATTACCAAGCCCCACGGAGATTATTTTGTGGCAGTCTTGCACAGAGATGACGGACAGGACACGTAAGGAAGCTGAACAGACAGCTCAGAATCTCAACTTCAGACCTTTCTGGAGGAGGACTCTGACTAAGAAAGTTTCCTACGAGTTTACCACAAGTTGCAATCCGTCCTTGCAATCTTTGCAATCGGGTTGTGCCCACTTGCTGATTTCCGTAGTGCCCCCAGCAGCCCGAAAGTGAGCAAGCGACTGCTGCCAGTTGAGCAAATCAAGATCTTCAGAACGCAAAGTTGTCGCCGTATCTCCAAGCATCGATTTCTTTGCACAAACCCACGTACGGAAGGACAAACAAAGTGAGGTTGGCTTGTTCCATCTTCTCTACACCAGAGACCCCAAAGCCACTTTCAACCAGACCCATCCCTGGGAATGAAGTTCTGGATCACACCTTCAGCAGTCCAGTTCGCCTCCAGGAGCCTAAACCTCACCAGAACCCGAGGCTGCTGCTTCTCCCCACCACCATCACCCACCACCACAATGTCCTGCCCCCGCCCCCCTTAGCCAGCCACCTCAGCTACCACCCAAAAAGGAAACGTAGCCAGGAACATTAAACCGCTGTTTGGTCCGATTGCTGGAGAAGACATCCGTGAGGGACAGAAGCCACCCTTAGCCCCAGCTCTTCTTCTAGCAGCCGGGTTCTCCTAGTCAATGCCAAGAAATTCCCCTCTGGCTGAGTCCAGCTTACCTGCTACGAGAGAAAACGGGAACCCTGTGCCGGGCAGCGTGCGAATGTGAAATCAGAAGAGCAGTTTGGAGGACACATGATGCAGCTTCCTTTGTGGGGAGAGGAAGGCGGCTCTGTGTATGGGTGTCAAGAGAAGAGCTGTGGTTAGGAGGCTTTGCACCAGATCAGGGCCTGGGGGGCGAGGGGGGGGTTGTTGCGGTTCTGTGCTCGGTTTCTCTGCATTGAGGAGGTGCTGGACCAGCTAAGGCTCAGTGGGAAACATCTGGATGGGACACGTCTCTTCATGGACACAGAGGCTCAGCCCAAGGAGGCCTAAAGCCTGCCGAAGACCCCCAAGGGCCCCCATCTGGCCTTGCTCCTACGCCACTTCTGGGAGGGCAGGAGGGGGGGCAGGAGGAGAGGAGGAGGCAGAACTTCTTGGGAGCCGAGTGAGGGCTTCTTCCAAGTGGATTCCCACCCCTGAGTTGTGTCCCATATTTAGCCAATTCTTCTCCTGCTTTCTTTCACTGGGTTCTGTTGCTGACACCACCTCTCTCAAAAAGACCACAAGAACACACCTCTGGCTTCCCTACCTGCACCACTTTAGCAGTTTCATCTTTCAAAATTTTATTTACGGATGTATGCAGGGGAGGGAGCGATTCCCCCCCTCCCCCAAAGAGCATTATGTTCGAGTGTGGGAAATGAGTTGCAACTGTGCCTTCCCTGCTCAGAGTCCTGAAGTGTTCGTTGGGGGAAATGTTTGAATGGTGATCCATCCCTTGTGCAGGCTTGTGTCCTTGGACCCCTGGATCTCCCCCAAAGGAGTGCTAACCACTCCCAAATAAGTGAAAAATCACCCCCACCATCATCTTCCTCACCTGTGTGTCTTGCCATTGGCCCTCACACCGCCTACACTCTTGGCCAACAACACTCCCACTTTCAGAGCCCGGTGAACCTTTCCCCACAAGCCGTGGTCCCCACATCCTCCAGGCTCAGGAAGTGGTGCAAGGAAGGGGAGCTCCAACCAACTCAACCTGAAGCTGTGAGTTGGTTTCATGCAGGGCAGGAGGCCAACAGTAAACCCAGCGGAACCGATTTAATCCACCTTGGTCTGATTTACTCAAGAGAATGATGAATACAGCATCCTCCTCTGGAAAGTTTGGAGTTGAAGTTGAGTCTCCACAGGGTTTTCTCAAGCTTGTTCCTCTTGGGATGCAGAAAACTGATCTTGGCCCCTTTTGCCAAAACAGGCGTCCTGACGAGGTCTCGGCCTTTGGTCAAAAGGCAGGACAAAGTCAAATCTTTGTTGTCGCAAAAGCCCACCCTGGAACTAGGTCTCCACCTGCCAACTCTGAAAGGGAAGACGTAGTTTGACATACCTGTTTGGCAAACCAACCAGTCACCCCCCACCAGGACCCCCAGCGGCCTCTTTCAGAGCAAGGTGTTGCAGAGGTCAAGTAGGGTCAACTGGGCACCTTCACGCAAGAAAACAAAATAACAGAGAGCAGTTGGTTCACGGTGTGGGTTTGGCAATTTCCTTTTAATCGTTTGAAATTGGAAGCAAGGATTTGGACATGACACAATTGTGTACGTGGGGTGTCTTCTACCAGCACATCCCCTCGGGGACCATGGCTGGCCATGTTCTAGGGAGCAAGACGCTGCAGGCTCAGCGTCACCTGTCCCGTCGTGAAATAAATCATCGATGGCTCAGGGAGCGTCCGAGGGACTTCCATCCACGCAGCTCTTGGGAAAGTGCAAGAATCACACCAGGGAAAGTAATACTGTCGAGGCAGAAGGAAACATGCACGATTCTGAAAGAGAAGGATCTCGCTCCCTCCGTCTCCAATAGGGATGCGCAGCGACGGCCCCTTCGCGACCTGTGGACTTCAACTCCCAGAATTCTGGCTGGCTCAGGGATTCAGGGAGGTGAAGCCCACAGGCCGTAATTGCCCACCCCTGGTCCCCAACCTTCTGCTGGCTGTAAACCCACAACATGCCCAAGGGTGAAGCTGGCCTGGTGTACGTAATGCCTTTCTCCATCCTCTAGAGCAGGGGTCTCCAACCTTGGCCACTTTTGCCGGCTGAGGAGCTCTGGGAGTTGAAGTCCACAAGCCTTCAAGTTGCCAAGGTCGGAGGCCCATTCTAGACTACAATTCCCAGAATTCTGTGGCGTCGGCTGGGAATCTTGGGAGCTGCAGTCCGGAAGATGCCAAGTTGGAAAAACTTAGTTTGGCAGTGAAACTAACAGGGGCAAAAATGCAAATCGCCCTTCCTTCTTTTGAAGACTCTTTGCCCATCTCTATCACAAGGGAACCAAACTCCCCCAACTCAGGATTCACCCCCACCAACATTCGTTAACTTTCCCACTCATTTGTATCTTCATTCTAGACCTTCATCTTATCTTGTTGGGTCTTTGCCTCCAACCCATTTCCTGCAAACTTTCTCTTATCTGTCCACATGACTTCTTTTCCCACACCGGTGGATGGACGGAGGCACAACTGCATTCTAATCTTGTATTCTAATCTTGTCTGGGTTTTTTAACGACCACCTTAGGGATCCTAACCCAAGACGGTGGAGGAGAAAGGAAGCTCTTCTCCTTGGGACTTTAACCCTGGTGTGTATGTGTGTGTGTGTTGTGGGAACATGGCAGGCACATCGTGCTTGGAGCAGAGGCCAACAGGACTTTGAGCCACTGGAAGCCACTCAGGAGGAGGATTGTTGGCTGACCAAAAGCCACAGAAAATGTTAGAAACATCCATCCACAAATTAGCCTTTAGTGCCCACATCTACTTGTAACAATCCCCATGTTCCAAGCTGTACGACAGGCTTCTAGTCCCCATGAGGGTGGCTCCTGAAGGGACTTCTGACAGCATCACCTTCCCAGAATCCCTCTGGCATTTTGCCTCTGGGGTCCATCCTCTGGCACCCCCCAAGGCTGCCATCTTTTGCCTTCCCAGCAACCTGTACACAGCCCTGTGGCATTTGGCTCCCACCTGGTGGGAAGAGCTGAGGGTCGCTTCCGAGCAAGGCCAGGAGCTTCACGAAGGCAGGTCTCTGGGTGGGTGGGTGGGTGGAAGGAAGGAAGGAAGGAAAGAAAGACTTCCCCCTTCTATTCAGAGGTCTGCTTTCGCATTCGGAAGAAGCCAGCAGTGGGGAACTCTTCTGCCTGATGGAAAGGCCACCCTCAGTTGCAGCCACCACCTCTGTAAACATCCTGGGGCCTCCCAGATTCCATCCTGGGGCCTAGTGAAGCCCGGATCCCCCTTTGAGGAAACAGGAAAAATCCCCCAGCACTTCCAGAAGGCCTGGGAAGGCTGGGGTGTGCCGGACAAGATCCCCGAGACCCCCAGAAGGAATCTGTAAGCGCCACTGGACCCCTCCCCTGTCAACCCTCACTTAAGCTGGGAAGCCCCTTGGCGGGGGGGGGGACTGTCCGGGCTCCTATGCCTACGGCTGCCCATGGAGCTGCTGCGGAGGACGGACGGCCAAGCTGGACGCCTCAGTTGCCCCAAAGCCCTGGATGTCTCTCGCAGCTGAAGGGCCTTGTGCGACCAGGAGGGGGGACGCTGAGGGTTTGGGGATCAGCCCGAGCTTGGAGCAGAGCGAGGGAGGGAGGGAGGGGGGGCATGTAAATAACTTCGGAGACCTTCCCAACAGCTTGCAAAATTTAGTGCATTTGTCCTTAATGTCCCAAATTCATCACGGGTTTTTTTTTTTATAACCTTGTAACACCTGGATGATAAATAGAACAAACATCTGCAGGAAACATGGAGGCAGAAATCCGCAATCACAGCATGCCAACGTTTGACACAATGATTAAGATTAAACGAAAGCTCAACCCATGTTGGCATAAAGGCTCCCCAGCTTTTGAGAGAAGACGCTCCGGGGGAAGTGGGGGGGTGGGGTTCAGTCCCTTGGAACGGCAGCGGGTGGGAAAGCAAGGCCGCCTCCCCGCCCTCAAATCCACGCAAATTTCAGGGGAGCCAGAAATCGGGAGGGCAGGAACATTAAAATTAGTCTTTCGGAACCGGCAGTGATGTGGCTGCACCGGGTGCTCGAAAGTAAACAGTCATACACAACTTATTTGTTGCTGAGATGGCACAAATACGCAACAACCTTTTACAAAATACTGTAAAAATGCTAGAAAGGAAAAAAAAAATTAAAACAATAAAAAGTTTTGGATTTTGGCAACTCGAAAGTAAAAGGGAAAAAAACGTGTGTGTGTGTGTGTGTGTTTTTGAAACCAAGAAATTTTGGTCCTCGATTCTAGGAAGTCCGGCAGGGATTCCAGCTGGCGTCTTGCGGGTCCCGTGGAATGGCTGACCCTCCGGCTGATGGACAGGCGTGAGGAAGGAGGCGGCAGTGTCTGCTCTGGCCACGAAGATGTCAGGACACACGGAGGGGCTGCTTGCTAGCAAGGGCTTGGCTGCCCTGCCAGGCGCTTCCGCTGACCAGCCGCGACGGGGCTGGGCTGGGCCGGCTGGCTGGGCCCCTCCCTCTCCATAGCCCTGCAGGTGGCTCACAGTCCGAACTGCTTCCTCCTCCCCCTGCCGCAGAAGCCCCCTCTCCGCCCCCCACCCCAGCTGGCTCTCAGACGGCCATCTTCGCCACCTGCTGTTCTAGTTTGGAAATGCGCTCGTCCTGGTGCGCGATTGTGTCTTTGAGCGACCGGAGCTCTTTCAAGATTTCTTCCAATTTGGCTTCGTTTTGCTGCGACAAGGAGAAAGAGGCAAAAGGGTCGGTCCTGAAGTGGGGGCGGGAAGAGCCCAGAATGGGGAGGGGGAGGGATGAGGGAAGCCCCAACCCAGCTCGGCTAAGTGCGGCCGAGGCTGACAGAAAAGGATGGATTTGGACCACAGGTGATGAAGCAGAACAATAATTCCGTCCGGTGCAGAAGGATGGGTTTTTGTTTTTAATACTCACGGGGTTTGAGGTGTCCGGCACATTCTTTGGGGTGCTGATGAGATCGCTCTTCTTGTTGGCAGCCGGCTTGTTGTCCAGGATGTTCTTCCTGACCACCTTGAGGTCCCGGTTTTTCCCTGGGATGTAGCCGTGTTTCAGGGAGATGAGGAGCGGGTCAGCGTTCTTCCCCTCGAACCACTCCTCGGCTTCCAGGGCGGCTTCGGGCCCAGCTGTGTCCGGGTAGAGGTCATCTTGGAAGAGGTCGGACTGGGAAAGGAGGAGGAGGAGGAGGAGGAGGAGGGAAAGAAACAGGCGTCAACCCGGTCAGTTGCCCTGCTGAATCTCCCGGACCCAGAAGAACCGGGGCTCACCTTCCTGGGGACGGTCATGATAATCGGTTCGCACTTCCGCTCGTGAAGCTTGAAGAACCTGGGAGAGGAGTCGAGAGGACGAGCCGCCATGTCAGCGACGTCTGCAGAGGGAGGGGCATATCCTCTTCCCTCCCGGCCTGCCTGGGGACCAGAAACTTGGCCAGGAATCCAAAGCCAAGAGACGGAGGGGGTCTAATGCAGAGGTTTCCCCTCCAGAGCTCCCTGCGTAGCACAGGGGTGTCCAACCTTGGCAACTTTAAGACTTGTGGACTTCAACTCCCAGAATTCCTCAGCCAGCAAAGCTGGCTGAGGAATTCTGGGAGTTGAAGTCCACAAGTCTTAAAGTTGTCAAGGTTGGACACCCTGGCGTAGCATTTTACCCGGCAGGGTCCCTTCCAGAAGGCCAAGAAGAGCGTCCAGCCCCTCCTCACCTGGCGATCTCACACTTGTTGACGTCCAAGCCCCTCTTGGGCATGAAGCCCATCCGCCGCTGGGGCTCTTTGCTGCTGAAGGTGTTGAGGTAATGGACGTAGGGAGGCTCCTCCGTGACCTCGAAGTAGCGGATGCTGCTGTCGCCCTGCGGGAGGGTAAGAGACGGGGGGTGAAAGGGGGGATCTATAGACTGGCAGCCCTCGAGCTACGAGCACAATCGAGCCCAAAACCTTCGTTAAGGGAGCTTTTGCCCCGTTTGGCGAACTTTCTGGCCGCTGTTGTTAAGTGAAGCCCCGCAGGGGTTGATGGTTGTAAAGTGAATCCGACTCCCCCCCACTGACTTTGCTTGCCAGGAGGTCGCCCAAGGGGATCACATGACCCCCGGGACGCGGCGACCGTCGTAGTCAGTGACCAAAGCGCCTGGATTCGGACAAGGGGGATGCTACAACGGTCGTAAGGGTGAAAAATCTTTTTTTTTCCTGTGCCTTGTAACCAGTGACTAAACAGAGTGTTGTAAGTCGAGGACTGCCTGCCTTGTCTTATTATGAAGCATGACATCGGCTCCTCGACCCCCAACCCTTCCAGGCGGCTGGCATTGAACAAGAGTGACAGCAGAAGCCTTTACAGCAGGGGTCCCCAACCGCCGGTCCGCGGACCGATACCGGTCTGCGGAACAACTCTTACGGGCCGCTGGTTGCTGGGCGCTGCCATCTTTTTGGTAAAAGTGCTTCCGTGAGCTTTTCCAGGTAGAAAGCTCACCGGAAGCACTTTTCATCAAAAAGATGGCGGCGCCCAGCTGATATCGGGCACCGGCGTCAAAAGGTTGGGGATCCCTGCTTTACAGGACAAGGAAGAGGCTTCGGCCTCTGGAGCGGTTCTAAAGAATAGGGGAACTGGGGGGGGGGCACCCAGATCTTTGGGGGAGGGGCCCTTGCTGCCAAGAACCTTCTCCAGTTTTCCTTCCTGCTTTCTGCTTTTAGGAGAGGACCTTTCCAAAGAAACGGGGTGGATTCCTCGGGGGCTATTCCTGCACGCTGGGAACCCCAAAACAAACCCCAGAGACGAAAACCCAGCTCCAGGGCCACCTAGAAATCATTTTTTCCCTTCAATTAAAGAAATTATTTGATGGTGATCCTGTCAGGGTGGATCCTGTCAGCACCAACTGTTTTTACGTGCTTGCCTAGGTCTTTAGGCACAGCACCCAGTATGCCCAGTACCAGTGGAACCACCTGCACTGGTTGATGCCAGAGTCTCGGCAGTTCGATTCTCAAGTCCTGATATCTGGTGGGTTTTCCCAAGTTGCTTTCTCCTCGATTCTGCTGTCCCCAGGTATGGCAATGTTGACGATCCACATTATTATTATTATTGTTATTGTTATTATTTTGGCTCACCTTCCCGCATAAGTAAAGGATGTTGGTGTCCGGGTCGTAAAAGGGCAGCAGGACGCCGTTGCTGGTGTCCATTTCATGGAGGGCAACGGGCTCGCCCATGTTCTTCTGCAAGACAAGAGGCCCTTTTAGCCGAAGGAGAGGCGTCCAGAGAAGCCGGAAGGGGAGCGGCTTCCAGATCGACGCCCCTAAACCAAAGGTTTCTCCAAAGGTCCTCTCCATGTTTAAGCTGCCAGAAACGTGGCTGGCTGGGGAACTCTGGGAGTTGAAGTCCACCCGCCTTAAAGTGGCCAAGGTGGAGAGACATTGGTCTAGGGCAGGGCCCGCCCACCTTGGCCGCTTTTAGGCGGGTGGACTTCAACTCCCAGAGTTCCTCATCCAGCAGTCTTAAAGTGGCCACGGTGGGAGGGCCCTGCCCGAGGGGCTCCCCAGGGACACTCACCGGGTTCCAGAGGGCCAGCTGCCTTTCGCTCATGCGGCTGAACCCCGTGGTGAAAACGCTGCCGTCGGAGAGGAAGATGGCTCGCATCGGCCGGGCGCCTTCGTGCGCCTTCTCTTTCTCCTGCAGGAGGAGGAGGAGGGGGAGAGTCACATTCCCGACAGCACGAAACGGCCACAGCTTTCAACTTCGCTCCCGGGCAGGGCGAGGACAAGGATGATGGGCCTTGGAACTCTGTACTCTGTTGCAAGGGCAGCAGGCGGCCAGAAACTCTCCCCGCCCAGCCTAACCCCCCAGGGAGCCCCCCGGGAGACCCACCGCCATAATCTCCTGCTTCCGGGGGTCGATCACACGGACTTTCTTGTCCTTGGAGGCCGTGCAGATGAGGCTGCCGTTGCGGTTCCAGCTGACGTTGTAGATCATGTCTTGGTGCATGTCGTCCAGGTTGATGAGGGGCTCCCCAGTGCCCACGTTCCAGATGAGGATGGCGTTGTCACAGCCTGGGGGTGGGGGAGGAGGAGGAGGAAGAGGAGGAGGAAGAGGCTGAGGCAGCAGCACCAGTTAACTGCCTGCTGAGGTCAGATCCAGCAATCCCCTTGAAGGCCCAAGCCTGGCCCATCGCACCCTGTTCCTCGGCCTACCTGCGCTGAGCAGCACGTTGCGGGCGGTGGGGTGCCAGGCCACGATGCCCACTCGCTTGGAGTGGCCCTCCAGGATGACCACAGGCTCCGTCAGGGACAGCGTGAGGCCGTTTTCTGGGATCTGCCAGACCTGCCGAGAGAAGGAAGGAGGCCAAGGGGGCGAGTGGGCCTCCGGAAGGCGGCTGAGGAGGAAGGGGGGGGTGTTGCCAGGCCAATCACAGTTTGTCCAGAAGGAGCTTTTTTAGGCTGGGCTTTCTTCCCCTTCCTGGGCTGCTGCCTCTGACGGCTCTCTTCCCTCTCCTACGTTGGCTTCTTAGCGGTCTTGGTTCAGCCGGGTGGGGGCAGCTCTCCTCCAGCCCAGCCCCAGCTGCCACTGGGGCATCTCTCCTCCCTCAAACAGGGCCTGGAAGGGCCTTGGAAGCCCTACCCCCAGGCCTTGAATCTGCTGCTGCCAGAGGCCAGGCTCTTCGGGCGGCCTGGAAGGGTCCCTGGCCTCTGAGGGCTCCTTCCCTGCTAAGAAAGGAGGCCAGTTCAGGAGCGGGTCAGGCCAAAGGCCCCCCTGGCTGTCAGCCCCTGGAGCGAAAGCAGAGCCCTGGGGGGCTCTCGTGGCCTTGCAAAGCGTCCAGGGGAACCTTCAGCATCGAGGCCGGATGGGCCTCCTGTACCAACCCTCAAGGCATCTAGGAGGGACCTTCTGGCCCTTTTCCCTCTTCCCACCAGAACGGGGGAGGGTCAGAGTTCACCTCGAGGATGACAAGGCCCGGGTGACTCGGGGGCCCATCGATGGCCATTCAGCCCAGGACTGGGCTCAGGGTCCTGCTGGGGCCAGCCTGACTCTGCCGGGTGAATCATCCTTGGCAGCCAGTTTTCTTGGCAATCCACCCTAGGTGACCTTCGGCCGAGACAGGTTGCCTAACTCCCTGGATGGGTGTCTAAGGGCCTGGGAGAAGCCAACACACCTCCCTTTCCTTGGCTCTTCCTTGCTTCCCAGCACATTTGCTTGTACAGCCTGTGCTAAACACCCTTCCGAGTTTCCCACGTCCTGCCTTCCTCTGGTGGGAGGGGGCTTCCGTTTTCCGTTCCACGCACTGCTTAGCCCCCATTCACACACCAACCGTGAGCCAGGGAGGATTTATTCACCTTTCTGGCACCCTGTTTCTCCCTGCATGCTCAGCAGCCAATGACCAACAGCCTCAATGACACATTTGGACATTAAACCCCGCCCCCCCCTTTTTTTTAAAGTACTCATCGCTGTCTGGGGGATGCTGGGAGTTGAAGTCCCTGCGCCTTAAAAGTTGCCAAGATTGGAGAGTCCCGGGTTAAGCTCCGGCCAAACACCGGGAGGCAGTGATGAGCTGCCCATCATGCTTGCTTCCCCCGGGAGGAGCGGAGGCTCCGTTGAGCGTGACGCGAGGATCTCTGTCACCAGGCACTGAGCACGGTTTCTGCCGGCGTCCCCCCCAGACAGCCCAGATTAGGAGCAGCTGCCCCCCTCCCGCTCTGAGGCTCGACTCCGGCCACGTCCAGGCGGCCCTGAATGAACCACCTGCTGAGTGGGGCCAGGCAATTGCCCGGGAAGCGCCACCCGAGTGAGCAAGGCGCAGCCGCAGAGACCCAAAGGCGAGGCCCCCACACTCACCATCACCGTGCAGTCCTCCGAGCCGCTGGCGATCACCTGGTCGTTGTGAGGACACCAGTCAATGTCCAGCACTGGCCCGGTGTGGCCACAGACGGTGGGGTAGGACTTGTCGATCCTGCCGGTCTGGAGAGGGGGAGGAAAGGAGGCCGTCAGCCAGAGGCCGAGTCGCAGGCGTGCCAAGGGGGGTAGCAAAAACGGCTCCTTGGCAGCTCCCTCCTTGATCTGCGGCATTGGGGACCCCGAGAGCTCAATCGGGGGATTCTGGCAAGGGAAGGGTGGGCTCCATCATGAAACCAGGGTCTCCCTGCAAAAGTTCCCACCACCACCACCACCCCTGTCCGAACGCATCAGCTCTCTGGAAAAGCATCGCGAGCTTCATTTCACAACGCTTGTTTGCGAGGAGCTCAGGCGGCTGCATCCCGTCCACAGAAGGACCGGCACACCCTTCGGGCTCATGTTTACGGCTGGGTTTCCCAAGAAAAGTTCTCCCTGCTCCCTGTGCGGAATGACCCTTGGAAGGCGGCCTGGGCGACTGCGCAGCCAACGCTGGGAAGGTTAGCCTTGGAAACCCCAAGTTCACCGTACAAAAGGCTTTGGAGGCCGTGCTAAAACCGTGTCTGGCTGGCCCTGGCCCTGCTGGTCAAAATCGGAAGCCAGGCAGCTGCCCAGCTGGGGGGGGTGGAGGGGTGGGAGAACCAGAAGCCCCTCCTGCACTCAGGAGCCCCCACTGCTTTCCTCCTGATTAGGGCAGGGCGAGGGGGGGGGGATGCGTGGCCGGGAAGGGGGCACAGCTGCAAGGCAGCACTCAAGGGCCCTGGTGGGGCAGCCCTTCGCCCACAGAGGGACAACAGCAGAAGCGCAAGAGGCTGTGGGCGGGTGGATGGATGCAGGGTCAGCGAGCTGCAAAGGAGGAAGGCGGCTGACTCCTTCTATCCGGGGCTTCCCATCTGCCCCCAAAGCAGCTCAACCGAGGCCTGCAGAGTGGCTCCCAAGGCCTGTCCGGGGAAATCTGTCCTGAGTCCATTTCTGGATCCAGGTTCAGAGAAAGGGAAGCAGAAGCTCCGAGAAGGTATAATGGCGGCTCACATATCCCACCTTGTGTGTTTTATTTTACAAGACGGAGCGGAGGATGCCGGACCCCAGAGGAATGGCCTTGAAAGGCAAAGTGGGACCTCTCCCTGGTGTCTCTTCTTCGGAGGCCGCCCACCCCCTGCCCCCAAGGCCAGAGACTCCAGCTGGCCACTTATCTTCTAGCAAGCCTGGCCCCCCGCCCACCCCCGTCTACCAAGAGGGCCCAGATGGTTCCTGCCCAGGCACCAGGCTTCAATGGAGAGGCCCTGCCGCCAATTCAGCCCATGACAAATGGCCATTAATCATCCCGGAGACGGGATCGCCATGACTAAGCCAGCCCCCCCCCCCTTTGAGATAAGGAGGAGCTGCCATTGCACAATGGGGGAGGGGGGCTTAAGCCTTGTGAGGGGAGAGGATTCCAGCTACTGCGGAGACCCTGAACAGGCCTTATCGCTCCCTCCCTCCCTCTCTCCCCCTCTGGAGAAGCCTTGGAGATGGGGGGGCCAACCGAGGAGGGTCCGGGCTCTCTTGGGCCCAGGGGGAGCACGCCAGATCAGAGAGGAGGGAGGGAGGGAGGCACACCTAGTTTGGCACACCCAGTTTGAAAGATAAGAGAGGGAGGGAGGCGACCCAGGGAAGCCAGACTAAGGAGCAAGGTTCCTCAACCGGGGCAGCTTCAAGAGAGGCGGACCAACTCCCAGAATCCCCTGGCCTTTCTTCACGGGGAGGGGGGGGGGCAAAAGCAGAAGCGGGAGGGACAGCTGAGCAATTCCCAGCACCACCAAACGGTCCCCACCCTCCGCAAGGCAGGCCACAACTTGCACACACTTCCTGTGGAAACTGCCAGCTGGATCTTTTGGAAGCCACAATGGGGAGAGAAACGAAACTTCACGCACGCAGGGCCAAAAGTCGCTTTTGTCTAAGGCTACAAACGGCGCAGCCCACATCCTCATGGTGAGACACACACACGTGGCCTTACCAACAACACCAACTCTTCGGTGTATTTGTGCATCGACTTGTTCATTGATTTAAGGGAAATGGTTTGGGAGAGGAAGAGTAAGGATGGAGCCAGACTCTTGGCCTTCGGCCCCTCGCAAGGTGCAGGTTTTTCCAGAACAGGCCAGTTCTTGGCTTGGGGACAAAAGGGAGACCCTACCCTGGACTGGCAGAGTAACGCTGAAGGCAAACCGTGAACTCCTGGCCGAGGCTCCCCGACCGAGGAAAGGGAAACGGGAAGAAAAATCCGAGCTTAAGAGGAACTCCACCCAAAAGGCAAAGTCCTGGCTTGGAAAGGAAAACCTTTCTGGGGCTTTCCAACCGTTTTATTATTTCCATGGACTCAAGGGCTCTTCGTTGGTAGCTGGAGCCTTAAAGCAACCAGGGCTGAGAAACACGGCGCTAAGCCACCAATTAGGGTTTGGGCTGCCTTGTGCGAGGTGAGGATTCTCGTTTAACCTGGCCGCGCCCAACCAGGCGAGCCCCCTTGAATCCCCAGGGGCTTCCGTATTGCAGAGGGGATTCTGGGAGCTGAAGTCCTCCCAGCCTGGGACTCTGGTGGGGAAGGGGAGCTGGGCTACCGACGCGCCTTCGGGTCTGCTGGGCGTTCGTTTCCCTTCCATTTCCCTGTCCAAGGTTCCTTTGTCTTATTGAGACAAAGACCTCTGCCAAGAAGAAGGAGCGCCTGGGTTTAGCAGGCCGGTGCCCACGTGCTGCCATTCCAGCCTCCTTCCTGGAACAGGGAGGCTGGTGGGGGGAGGACACACGGGGGCCTTCCCCACCTGCCTTGCCATTCTAGGCAGAGCCCATGTGCCCCGCCTGGGCTGCCCTCCCCAGGCTGCGCCCAGCTGGTGCCCAGAGGGGGCAGGGTGGGGAACGGTGGAAAGAGCCAGGGAGAGAGAGAGAGAGCTAAACCCCCCCCCATCTCCTCCTCCTCCTCCTCTTCCTCCCCGACTCAAAGAGGCTGCAGCCGCCGCAGCAGCAGCTCCGAGCCAACCCTCCCTTCCATCCTCTGGGCTCCGAGTGGCCAATCAAAGCGGAGGGTGGATATTATTCAGGACGGCTGCAGCCGAAAGAGCTCTGATGGCCATATATGGTAAAAACCACTGCCAGGGCCTGACAACTGATAGACGGATTCTTCCTCTTCTCCTCCTCCTCCTCCTCCTCCTCCTCCTCCTCCTCCTCCGTGGAAATGCTGCAGGCCCCATGGAGGCGAGGCTCCACTGAACGGAGGAGCCCAGAGAGAAAGGAGGCTGCCAGAAAGCCTGGGGGCCAGGCCCAAGGAGCAGAGCCCACTCCCCGTGGTGAGACAGGCGGAGCCTCCCTCCTTTGGCTGGGGAGGGGAGGAGGAGGGGGGAGAGGGCTCATCAGGCAGGCTGGGCACGGCCAAGACTGCAGCTGGCTGGGGAGGCTTGGCCTGAACTGAGCCTCTTCCCCTCTGTGGGGCAAAAGGCCCCGGAGAAAAGGGCCCTGCACCCACCGCTCTCCCCAGAGTCCCCCAAGGGCATCCACCCAAAGCTACAGCTTCGCCAGAGGGGGGCTGTGATTTCCCAGAGCCCAGCAGGAGGCAGCGAGCCTTGCGCCCTCTTCACCCACCCACCAGCCAGAGAAATAATGTGCGGAGGTCCAGGGCTGCAGGTGAGGAGGGGCCGCCCTCTCTCCCACCGTCTGGAGACCCGGGAGGCGTTTCGGAGCCTGACCGAGTTCTTGGCTCAGCCTTGGGAGCAAACAAGGAACCTTCCCCCTCCCCGGGCTGGAGATCAGCGAGGAAGGTGGGGGAGGCCGGCTGAGCTCCGTGACTCACGGCAAAGGGATGTGGGTTGCTGAGAATCAGATCCCTGCTGGCCTCCTTCGCCCAGGGAAGGAAGAGCCAACCCCCCACCTCGATCACCCACCCACCCGTCTCCGAGAGGGGCAGGGACTGTTTCAACCTGCAGGATTTGGGGGAGGGTGTGATTCTGCCCCAACCTTGGGCGATATATATATATGCCCTTTGGGTAGGAAAAGGGCCCACTGCCCTATGCACGACCTAAAATGACAGAGTCGGAAGGGACCCTGGAGGTCATCTAGTCCAACCCCCCCCCCAGGCCATTTCAGGCAGCCAGTGGCTGCCCAGCCTCTTCCGGAAAGCCTCCAGGGTGGTTGGGAGCACCCACAGCTTCAGAAACTGCGCTGGGGAGGAACGTCAGGCAACGGACCGAGGGGCCAGGGTTGGTAGTTGGGTCGCTATGACACACCAACCTTCCCTCTGCGGTTCCGTCCCTCGTGCGAGTTGCACGCTCAGCGGGCCGAGGGCCCGAGAGGGAATCCGGGCGTCTTGCAACGAGGAGGCACATTAAAGCCACGGGGTCGACGTTCAACAGGACAGCAACCGGGGGAATGGGAATAGCCCCCTCACTCACCTTGTACAAAGGCAGAACCAGGAAGGCCCCACCCCCGCTGGCTTCAATGATGATGGCCACGAATTTGGGGTTGACCGCGCAGAAGGAACTGTCCCACGTGACTCGGGACACCCGGATGTCGTCATAGCACTGGTCATTTTTCACCGCCTGGCCGAAGACGTGCCGGAACTTGCTCTGCCGTACCACTCGCCTCATCGTTTCTGCGGGGGGGGTAAAAAACATCCGTCCTTGACCGGGGTCCAGCTTCCTCCTAGGGGAAACGGCCCAACTGCCCAGCGGGAGGCCCCGGCCTGCCATTCAGCTCCCCACCCCCCGGACAGGAAGCCCCCCTGGCATTTGGGAGGCCAACTTCCTAATTCTGGGCAGCCTCCCCAACCCCTTGCAGCTGGTCCTCAACTTACGACCACAGTTGAGCCTGGAATTTAGGTCGTTAAGTGAGAAAGGTATTGGTTTCGCCCCACTTTACAGCTTTTCTTGCCCCATTTGTTAAGCGGATCCCTGCGGTTCTTAAGTTAGCGACACGGTCGTTAAGCGAATCTGGCTTCCCCCTTGATGGTCGGAAAATCGCAAAAGGGAATCATGTGGACCCTGGGATACCCCGACCGTCATAAATGTGAGTCAGGGTCAAGCGTCCGAATGTAAACCACGTGACCACAGGGGGAACGCTGCAACGGTCGTTAAGTGCGAAAAACTGATCATGAGTCACTTTTTTCAATGCCGTTGTAACGTCGAGCGTTCACTAAGTGAACCGTCGTTAGTCGAGGACTAGCTGCACCGCTCCCTGGGGATCCCAACTGGCCAGAATACAGGCTCCCTGGCGGGGGGGGGGGGTGCCTTCTGGCCTGAGATGCTGGCTTTCCAAATCTGTCCGATTATTATTCAAATTTCAAACCCAACAATATTTGCATGGCTGCCCTCGAAATAAGAAGGCAGATCGTAGCAGATATTTTTGTTTAATCTATGTTAATTGTTTTCAATGGAAGAAATGTCAACAGTCTTGCAATAATAGTCAAACAAAAACACCTCGAAAACCGCAAACAGCATTAACTCAGAATTGTTACCGGGGACATAAACGGGGCCGCTGACTCATTCAAAAGCAAGCACCCAAATCGCCAGCTGTTGGAATATAAAATAAATATTGTGGAATAACCGTCCAATATTTGCAACATATTTTTTTCCCCCCATTTTAAGCGGTGCAGGAAAGATTGCAATTCGCCAGTTTGAGATCGGCTGTAACCGTTAAGGACGGACGAGTTAACTGGCTGCAAAACAAGGCAGGGCTTATTTCGGTCTCGCTTCTCAGTCCACGTTTAGCCGAGATCTGCACAATGCATCTCTCTTCCTTCGGCCTCCTTTAAGACAAAGGGGATATAAATTGACACAGAGGAACAGCAGGTTCTGCTCAGGAGGGTTATCTGGGCCACGTTGCCTCCCATCACGGCTCCGTGGAGTTTTTGGCAAAGGCCGAGATCCTTCTGAGGAAGAGCTGGAATTTCGGTCTTTGGAATTCCCCGGTTGGGGGTGGGATTCTGGGCCTGGCGGGGACCCCCTTTGCATCCCGTGTCTCAGGCAAACGAGGGGGAGGGAGGGGGGCGAAGGCACACTGCAATCAGACCTAAAGAAAGACGACAACTTCTCTTGCCAGAGAATGACCAGGTGACCATTGGCAGCAGAGGATTGAAGGGGGGGAGAAGGCAGATGTCAGAAACGCTGGACCGCAAAACATCCTGGTCCCTAAATTTGGTGCGCACACAGGAGGTGGGGGAGAAAACCCCTCTCCGGCGTTCTCGTAGCATAAGTGCCCCACAAGGCTGACACCCCAAAGGACACCCGCCCCCGACTCCTGTCATGCCCCCACGTGACAATCCCCCTTCTCGTCTGCAGCACACCCGCCTCCTTCTATTTGTGGGGTGAATCCCTGCTGTGCTTGTTTAGCCAAAGAGGCAAGGCAGAGGCTGCACATGGCTTCCAAACAGAGCAAGGCCTCGGCTGGCGACCCTCCTAGGCGCTTTGCTGAACCCTCCCTGGGGTCTCACCACCATCAGGGCTAAAGTTCCCCCTGAATGCAGGGCCACAAGGACAGAGAGAGAAGAACCATGCTAATTCAGCTGCCAAGGAACGAGAGAATTAGGATGTTTTCATATATATATATATATGCATTTTTTAGGTGTGGCTGAAATGCTACACGCATGAAGTCACACCGATAGAATTTAATATTTTAGAAGTGCCCTTTTTGCAAGGAGCCTGTAAATTAAGGAGCATTAAGTGTGAGAAAGCCGAGCGCATTTCTAAAAATGGGCATGAGGTTTAGAGCTGATGTGCCACAGTCCCACTGATATATATATATTTTTTTGCATCTATTCTGTCTCTCCGCCCACCCAGAGGTTCCCACCTTGCCTGCCATCTCTGCACTTCTCAGCAGGAATCATGCAGGGAAGCACAGAAGCAACGGATGGGAAGCCACCAAGGACAGAAGCAACCTGGCTAGAACTAGGGAGAAATTTCTGGACAGTGAGTTGCTTCGGAGGTTGTGAATGCTCCAACACTGGCGGTGAAGAGATTAGACGACTGCCTGAAGGGTGTGGGGTTTCCTGCCCAAGCAGGGGGTTGGACTAGAGGACCTCCAAGGCCCCTTCCAACTCTGTTGTTCTGCTAGACATGCACTCTTTTCCCCAAGCGGCCCTTGGCTCTGGAGGGCAGCTTTTTGATCAGGCTCCTTTGCATAACAAAAATATATATAATAAAGAAGGGCGGGGCTTGTAGGAAAGGGTCTCATGACTACCACGAAGGCTCTCGGCCAAGACTGGTGGACTTCAACTCCCAGAATTCCTCAGCCAGCTTTGCTTTGGGGTTGAAGTCCACCAGTCTTGAAGTGGCCACGGTTGGAGGGCCCTGACCCGGGTTTCCAAGGAAGAATTCACGTGAGAAACGGAACCAGGTTTGCCTCCTGCCTGAGAGCCAAAGAGGGCCGCTCCAACCCCATTCCAAGCTCTGAAGCCGGTGCTTTTACCTAATTAGGTTTTGCAAGATGCAAAAGCTGCTCCTTCTCCTTATGATAAAACTGGAGGGGGGAAGGGGGGAAGTGTGTGAGAGAGAGAGAGAGAGAAAAAAAAGCAGCTGATTATTATATGCCGTAAATGTTCGCTCACTTTTTAGCACAGTGGCTGGAAGGAAAAAGGAACCTGAAGTGATTCTTGGGGAGGGGAGGGTTTTTGTTTTTTTTTTTAATGAGAGAGGAAGGGAGGAAGTCGAGGGGGGGGCACATATGTGGAGGCACTTCCTAGTTTTAATGAGCTCATTAATTCAGAGGCTTCCTAATGTTTCCTCAACCCCGTTTGGGGAGAAGAAGATCAAAGGAAACCCAGAGGCCTCCTTCTTCATCCCGTATTGCAGCTCACTGACTTTATTAATTGCTGGTGTTAATTGCTTTCGAAAGCCACACCTTCCTTCCCCTGCCATAGGGAGGAGACCCCTTCAAGCACTCCCACCTGAAGGGGGTGGGGGGAGGGTATTGCTGATATCTAACATTGCCAAAATTAGGAGCTTGTGCAGTCGAAGGTCAAGGTCTGACCTGGCCAGGTGTTTGTCAACCTTGACAACTTGGGAGGTGTGTGGGCTTCACCCCCCCAGAATTCCCCCAGCCAGGAGCATCCACCCAGATCCAACTGGACGTTGAAGGAGGACAGGGCTTCTCTGGGGAAGAGGCCAGGAGAGATCTGAGACGAGACAATTACAATTCGGACCAGGGTGAATGTGATGTCCACACTTGAAAAAGGAATCCAATGATTGTCCTGCTTCAAAATTCAGGTAACCGTTCACAGTGGGTTCCGTCTCTCCTGTTGGTAAGAAGCTCTAAAGAGGCGAGTGAACGAAACCCCCTTGCTTGATGCATGAGGAAGTACATCCTGCTATAGAAGCGACCGGAAAAGACACCACAGAAGCAAAAAACCCAGCTTAGGCTACACAGGGCAGATTCTTCAGAGGAGGCCAGAGAAAACAAACAGAGCGCTCAATGTCTCCGTTTCAACAACCATCCTAAAAGTTCCAAAGTACAAACAGGGCGAGCGGCCTCCCCCTCCTGCCCACTCTGTTCACCTCCATCTATCAGGGGGCTTAAAGCTCTCACTCCGTTCCCTTACAGTGCAGCGACAAGCAAGGAAGTCCACACCCCATCGTGGGAACCCAGGTCTGCTTTGGTCAGCCTGAAACCAACCAGCGAAAAAGGAAACCTAAAATTCAGCTCTTGAAAACAGACAAGAAGATCCTGTTGATTTCCCACAGCAAGTCAGACCACAGGCATGAAAGCCAACAGCTCGGGAAAAAGTACAAGGAAGTCTATTTCGCAATTCTTCGGCGAAAAAAGCAGAGCAACGCACCGTGGCTTTCAGCCTGTCTGGGTTTAAATTGGCCCGTGAGCACCCAAACACAAGATGAGCACCCACAAGGAAGGCTTTCTGAAGGACATGCGCCTGTGACGCAGGCTGCCGAAGGCGTCCATGCCCTGAACGGCGTGTGCCACGAAGCACCCACCACGCCTCCGGCAACAGCCAGCAAAGGGGTTCGGAGCAAAGAAGCAGCGCCTGGGAAAATCGCTCCAGGCCGAATGCAAAGACCGCACTCAGAATATCAACTGAAGTCAAAGAGTAGAGAACCAAAACTCCTGGCCGAAGGGAGGGGAGGGTGGGAGCTGCCCTTCAGGAGGGCTACCTGGAGACCCCCCCAGGTCTAGCCGATTCCTGGTCTAAACAATGATTTAATCACCAGGAAATAACACTGGTTTAAGTCAAGTTCCCTGCCGATATTGGCATTTTTTTGTACGCATCCCATTTTAATTTACAACCACATCAAACACCGCTGGCATTGTGGCCTCTTTCACACCACCAGGCCTTCCTGCGACAGAATTGTCCATGCTTTCCCCCATTTTTGCCTGGGGAGAATATTCTCACTCAGCGCCAAATTTACCGAGTCCCTCCCCTTCTCTTGGGTGTAGCTCTAAGTCACATGCTTTTCCTTCTTGTTTATTTTTCCTTCCCCTCTTTCTCTCTCTCTCTCTCTTTTGGGCACTTTCTTCCCCTTGGCGACCTAGTTTCCTTATCAGAGCAACAGGGTTAATCACTGTGCGCAGGCTTCCCTCCACAATGATGGCTAACGGTCGTGCCTCAGCAGGCAACCTTCGTGACGAGAAGGCAGCATCCCCGTTTCCAAATGGACCTTTTGGGGAAAGGTTTCTGGAGCCTTTGCCCATCGCAAGGCAGCTGTGAGCAAATGAAGGCCCCTCGATCCTCAGGGGCTGCTCCCCCCAGCAGCTTCCACGGCCGCTGAATGGTGACCAGCTAAGGCCAGAGGAAAGGCATCCTCCCACGTGCTGGACTACAGCTCCCAGAATCCCTTGGATCCAGCACAGCCGTGCTAGCTGATGCTTCAGGAGAGCACATCTGGTTGGCAAAAGGGCCAATTGATGCTGCTGGAGCCAAGAAAGGAGTGAGGTTGCATCTCCGGTGCTGGCACTGAGAATGGAAAAGCTGGCATCTCTTCATACAAGGAAGCTTTCCAACGTGAGGGCAGCGTCTTCCTTGAAGGAAGCCTGGGTTTTTCTGGATTTCTCTGGGCCACAGTCGCATAGAGAGCCAGGGTTCAAGCAACAGAGCCATTGCCCACCTCTGGAGGAAGACCAGGCCATGCGCTGATGATGATGTTGCCTAGCATGGGTCATGAAAGGCCTGCAAGGAATCAACCAAGCTGAGAGAGCACCCAGGGCCCCTCATGTCAACCCCAAGCTACACATGTTCTCTTCGTGGAAGGCCCCGTCTCGGAGCACCACTAGAAGAGCACCAGGTCCGGCTTCCAGCCTGCCAACTGTCCCGGTCTCAGGTGTCCCCTCAGCGTTTCCCTCCCCAACCGTTCCTCACGGCCTCTCCCACACCTGCTTTGACAAACCCTTCCAAGACCAGCCAGGCCTCCTCATCTTTTCTCTCTCTCTTCTCAGCTCCTGTTCTTCTGGCAACTGCCTACCTCATTCTCACCCAGCTTCTCCTCCTCGCCACATGAGGAGCAGACGAGCCCACTGGCTGGGAACTCTGGAAATTGTGGTTTAATGCAGGTCTGGAGGGCACCGAAACGGGGCCGTGAAGCTAAGGGGAAAACCCCACCTTGAAGTCATCGGCTTTAATTACAAAAACTGCTCTATGCAGCCCTTGAGATGGAAGAAGTCCAAGAAGGTATAAAAGGATGCACTCCAAGCGGCATAGGGGAGAAGTTGGAAAGGCAGCATTTAATTCTGGGCCTCTCGGAAAAATGGACATCTACTGGGTTTGGGGAAGTTCAAACCACTGGGTGCTTCCCGCACTCACTTGGTACAAATCCCACGCTTAGGGTACGGGGTGGGTGGTCTTCGGCCTCCATTTTATAACTTGGCAGCCATTTCCGACCTCTGCTCGTTCAGCCCACCCTGTGGACAATGAAGACCAAAGCCCCTAGAAAGGCAAGCTTGGAAAAGTGGCCAGGAAGGGGTCTTCCTGCTTTGGGAAAACCAGCTCCTTGAACCCCAAGCCGAAGCCCAGCCTGGCTACGTTTTGCTCCACTACCAGGAGCGACATCTGAATGGTGCGAAGTTTCTAGAAGGATAACGATTCCTAACCTGTGAGGTCTTCTGAATGCCAACAGGTTTGATCTGGCGGCTCATTGAGTCTTTCCCTCGGACCCCAATTCCTCCGTTCTAATTGGTTTAGACCAGGGGTGTCCAACCTTGGCAACTTTAAGACTTGTGGACTTCAACTCCCAGAGTTCCTCAGCTTTGCTGGCTGAGGAACTCTGGGAGTTGAAGTCCACAAGTCTTAAAGTTGCCAAGGTTGGACACCCCTGGTTTAGACTCTGCTAGCATCACTTGAACTTCACTGCCTTTGAAACTACATCATGGCAGCTTAAAGCCAGGGAAGAAAGGGGAAAACTAATTGCAGCATTACGACAGATAAGGGCTATCTGCCCCTTTCTGGCCAAGGGCCGCCCTGAGCAGGTGTTTCTTCTCCCCACCCACCCACCCCACAACAGCCCCTTAAGATCCGGTGCGCTGAAATGCTCGTTTGCCCTCACTGGTGACACCCCAACTTATTAAAGCAAGGCTTTGGATGAATTTCAGCCGAGTTTTGTTTATGAGTGGAGTTTTTAAAAAGTGCCCTTGAATTTTTCTATTAGTTTTATTGTTTGACCAGTCATTAGAGCGGCTCTGAGTTACCTGCAGCGACTTACTAGGTAGAAGCAACCAGGCTAACCCTGTCACCCAAATGGGGACACCGCAGGTCCCCATGCTGCTTAAGTCAAGTCAGAGGTGGCCCCGATCCTGGAGATGGCTTCATTTCAAAAGCTGCTAGGATGGCGCTCCTTCACGGAGTCTCTGAAAGTGGAGACGCATCCTGGGTGGGTTGCCATCGTCTCATGGTGGAGCTGACGGCCATCGCTGGCTTGATCCTTTACGGCCTCCTTATTTGCACACCTGTTTTAAGTTTTCATCAACCGCCAGGAGCCTCTGGATTCTGGTGGCCTTTGAGTGAGAGAAACAAATGCGTCCGTCCAGGAGGGTTTCACGAATCAGATGTCCTGGCCTGTCCATTGTCCTGAAGGGACTCGCAGGGCTCTGGCTCCCTAAGCAGAGGAAACCCCCACCCCACCCCGGATCATCCTTGAGCCTTTGGAGAAACTACACTTCCCAGGAGAATGAGGTGCAGAAGGCGTGACATGCAATCCGGCTTCCCACTGGTCACAGAGGGGAAATGCCTCAAAGGGAACGAGCTGGCCGTGCTTATTCTCAGCGAGGCAATCCAAATTTTAAAACAAGGGTGTACAGTCGGCCTTTCCAAGCAAATCAAAAGTCAACGGGGGTGTAAGACAACTCAAAACGTATTAAAAACAAAAGCCCCAAACCAGCTTAAGAGGGCCCAACGGACAGGCCTTGCTCAAATGAGCCATTTAATGGAATTTACTATGAATATGTTCAATTTTAGCACGCCTGCAATAAATTTGGAATTATTAAAGCCTCATTGGACATTCTTTCCCTTCCCGCCTGCTTCATGATGATACCACATTAGCTTTGCCGGCCAGGCCTCTCGGCGCAGCCACCGCTGCCCTCTGCTTTGCACGCTTGGAGCCTTTCCCAGATTTAACAGATGCCAGAAGTAGGAAGGTCGCCCTGGAGCAGCCCCAGGATCTCCGAAAAGGCTCTCGGTCACACGGCAGAACCGGCCCAAGGCAGAAGGGCCCCCCCCCCATGAATCATGACCTCCGAGAACTGTCTGTGGCCGACCTGATCTGGCAGGCCGGCAGCAGGGAGGGAAAAACACGCCACTCCTGGGTTGTCTGTGTGTGTGTGTGTGTGTGTGTGTGTGTGTGTAGGCTGTTTCCGCCTTGATCTTTTATCTCTGTAAATACAACCTTTAGCAAGCAGGGCCCTGGCCGGTAGCACCACCATGTCAGCAAGTTGCAGCAACCTCTGTTTTCCTGAACAAATAAAAAAGAAAAAGGAACCACTTTTCTGTCAAGCAAGCTCCTTTGTCGCTCTTTCCTCAGCTGATGCAGATTCCGCACTGTTGACACCAGATCCCTTCCTGCCAGATCCTTTCCTGGCCACTTTCCAAGGGCCTTGGACTGATCTCAAGTTGCTTCGGCCCAGAAGATCGACTGGGATCCACTGGCTGGGATTCTCAGCAGCAGAGATAGATTTCTTGGTGGATTCATTCAATTTACACGCAGGCTTTCGACAGAAACCAGCACTCAAGCATTCAAGTTGGAGACAGCAGCAAATAAAAGACACACAGTGGAGGCACATACCAATCCCAAATTACACAGCCGAAATAAAGAAAACGTGGCACCAGCAGCAGCCACGCAGCTCTGCAGGCGAGGAGGGAAGCCTTTCCTCCTGTTCTGGGAGCCGTAATTAATTCCTGTGCTCAACATTCTTTGACTTTTGCACAAAGTGCTCCACGGTGGATCTTGGAATTCAGTCGAAAAATAGGTCAAAACTCGACCTCCAGATCTTAACGGTCGACAAGGGTGCAAACTGGGAGCTCCGGTATAGTTCTGGACAGTAGCAAAACATTGGGGTTCATAGTCAACCTAGTTTTGCATTCCATGCGTTGTGCAGAGCCAGCATCTTCTTAGCTCATGCTGCCTTTGTGCTCCGCCCATGAAGTGTCACCCGGGGTGAGAAGAGCCGGCGAAACAGGCAACCAAGAGCAGGTAAACCATCCGAAGGAACGTCAGAAGGTTCTGCAAGCCATCCTGACATCATATGGCACGGACAGGGCTGTATCCCATAGTCTGGGCCATTGGTGTCGGCCCCACAGCCAGTTGCCAAGGGAATTCTTCCCCAAGAAAATATTTTGTGCAGGAGCCAAAAACAACCGTTCATGGGCTCAGGGCAGCGAGAGGAACATCATTCGCCCCAAACACACAAGCAGGCAAACCCTTTTCTGCAGCTCCGGTTTATAAACAGCTAATTACGACAACAACCGACTGAACTAACCACCCTCTAATCAGCTTGCAAATCGTTTACTGTTTTCTGAAGCGATGCCACAATGTTGTGCAGCACTGTTCCCTTCCACAAGGGAATGTCCAATTGTTTCAAAATACTTTCAGGAATCCGCCTATTGATTTGCTATATTGGGAAACAGTCGTAGAGGCCCTGCGCCCAGAACCGTATAAATGAAATGTTTGTACCAGAAAGAGAACAGCCTGTGAGATGGGAAGCGGAAGGGAATAAAATGCACATGTCTGTTGCCTCACAAGCATGACTGCAGGTGTTTCCTCTGAAGTAAACCTCAGAGTAGCCCAGAGTGGGAGGTGAATAACTACGAGAAGAGCCTTACTCACCATCCCTTCCCCCCCTCCGATGAGAAGGAAGGAGCCCTCTTGGGAGAGAGCCAGTGACACAGCCTCACAGAGGGCTCTAATGCCTCCCCTCTCGGACTGAGGCAGCCGGCCTTGGAAGAACAAAAGACTCCCACGGCATCCCACACCACGGAAGCAGCAGCGAAGGGCTGCAAGGCTGAAGGCCTGGGGTACCAACTGTTACACGCACAGGGCGAAGGAGAAGCCAGGAGAGGCGGGCAGGCGAGGGGTTTGCATCCCACACAGCTTCCCGTAGGGAAAGAGGACCTCCTTCCTTCCCCTGTACAAAGCGAAGGCGCCTCTTATTGCCAGGTTCTTTCCACCCACCCCGTGGGAAAAGGGATCGGCTGCATTCAAACCGCCCCCCCACCAGCCCCCAAATGCACAAGCGTTTGCAAAAGGCTGGCAGCAACCGTGCAGCTTCAGGCCCCCTGGAGCTCCATGCGCCAGCTTCAAGCGGGCTCCGACATGGAGGAAAGCAGCAGCCGCACGTTGCCTCGCCAGCAATGATGCCATCTCTGCTGTGGCTTCCTGCAGTCGGGGCCTTTGCCCGCTGGCCATGAAAGCCCCCTCCACCCAGGAGCCCTCTTGCCCCTTGAGTGCAGCCTGGCACTGACCAGGAGCGCCCATCGCCCCCACGCAGGGCCCTCCTCCTCCTCCTCCTCTCCAATCTGCACCCAACACCTGCACGCCGCCTGCCGCCGTTAACCTGGCTCTGGCTCCCGCCTTGGCACAGCCGCACCCTGCCTTCTTCCCCGGAGCTGCACCCAGAGGGCCGCGCCAAGTTCCTCCCGGGGCCCTTTTGCAGGCCCGCCGGCGCCCCTTCCCCTTCCACCTGCCCGGCCTGGGTGGGCACCGCTCCGTGCTCCCCCTCCCCACCCTCTGCACGCGTGCCACCCTCATCCTCCGCCGCGGCTGCTTCCATTGGCACAGGGGCATCGACTCCTTGCAAACGCCGCCCGCCGCCCGCAATGGTTCCCGGCGGGGTCCCCTTCTCTGCCCTCCCGGCTGCCCCCCGCCCAGCCGGACGCCACGGCTCCCCGAGGAAAGGCCGCTGCGCTGCCCCTTTGCGGAGGCGGCCAGATCCGCTTCCTCGGCCGGAGCTTCTGCCCGCCAGACGGAGCCTCCTTCCGCCCCCGCCCGGGCTCTGCCAGCGACCCCTGCCCGGCAGCCCCTGGCGCGTGGGGGAGAGCCGGCTCCCGGGGGCAACGCGGGCACCGGAGCGGATGGACTACAGCACCCATCGGCCTGGGCCTGGGGGCGGCGATGACGCCCTCGGGGACCCCCACGGGGCAGCCCGCGCCAGGCGGACTCCTGGGCCGGGCAGGGGAGGCTGCGGAGGGAGGGCTTGGGCCAGGTGGGTCGGGGAGGCGGATGGGATTTGTAGTCCAGAGCCCAGTTGCGGGCCGGGACGACCCCTCCCCGCAGGGGATCCCCGCGAGGCCCTCGGGGCAGGTGAACGCAGGCCGGCGAGGGACCCCGCGGGAGCCCCAGTCTCGCCCGTTCCAAGAGCCCCAGGCCGGCTGCGCACTATGGGAGTTGTAGCGCGGGCGTGCCAAGAGCCGCCCCCGGCGCCCCCTCACCTGGCCCTCCGCTGCCGCCCAGCAGCCGCCGCCGCCGCCGCCTCCGCCTCCTCCTCGCGCGCAGAGCCCGCAGAGCCGCCGCCGCCGCCGCCGCCGCCTCGCACGGACTGGCCGGCACGCGCGAGGACCGGCCGCCAGGGGGCCGGGGGTGGGGCCGGCAGGCGAAAGCCCCGCCCACGCCCCGCCTTCCTCCGACCGCGCCCGCGGGGCGGCAGGCTAGGAAGGCCAATCGGCGCCCGGCGCGCCTCTCCGGGCGCCCAATCCCGATTGCGAAAGGGGTGGGGTCCGACCAATCGAGCTGGCCGATTGGCTGCCGCGCGGGCGATGGTTTCTCTCACGGGCCTTTTCCTCTGTCGCGCAGGCGCAGCGACGCTCCTCGGCCGGCGAGGCACCTGCTGTTTGTAGACAACCCGCGCTGGCGGTTCTCAAGTGCAGTTGGGCACCGGACCTGGGTTGGAGCTCTGCGGGATTCTCCAGCCGCCGTAAAAGTGGCCCAGGTTCGAAATCACTGCCCTGGAGGGACCGCCCAACCTTCCTACTGCAGCCCCCCATCATCCCCAGCCCTGGGCTGCTCTGGCAGGGGATGATGGGCTTTGCATCCCTGCAAATCTGGACGAGAGCCGGTCCAGAAGAAAGATTGAATCAAGAAACCCTGTCCATTGCGTAATCCACAAACGCACCGTATTTATTCAAAGAACCCAGGTTGCCTGCCATTTGTGAACACACAAACACGCCCCCAAAAAACAAAATGTTGGCCTGGAAAGTCCAGCTGGACAAAGAGCCCAAAACTCCCCAAGCAAATGACTTCCAAGACGTCCCTCCCAAGATTTCTTTTTGATTCAGAGTCTTAAAAGACCGAGAATCATCTGGGTTCATTTTCAGGGAAAGCGTGATCAAACATAAAAGCGAGCTTGATTACCTATTCATCTGCCAGAAACCTGCAAAATAGCATCTTCTTTATCCAAAGAAAATGGATGAGGAAGCACAGGTGTGTGTTTTCCTCACGGCATTTGCTTTTTGACCAGAAAGGGGTGCTGCAGAATTGGAGGAAGAAGAAACTATCTGCAGGAGCATCTGGGAAACATTTTTCCAGCGGAAAAGAGAGTTCCAGAAAAATCACTTCTGAATAATAGGACTACAAGTATGTGCCAAGCAAAGGTGACCAGAGAAAGCCGTCACACCCCCATGAGAGTCCCTTCAGCTACCCATGGAAAGGCCTCGTTGCTACCAAGGGATGAAGCCTGGATTTTCTGAGGGTGCCTACGGAAGCCGTGCATTTTCACTTATTTTTGCACGACACGAGGAGAGGAAACCTGGCCATTCGCAACCTCTGTTGCTCTCCAGACCATTTGGACTTCAGATCCACTTTCTCTTGAGAGCAGGCAACAGAATTTCGTTTTTAATGTGGGCCAGTGTGCTCGCAGTAAAAAAAATGGCAAGAATGTTTATCTATCTTATCCTGACTCTGAGCCCAGCAAACATGATTGACTAGGCTAAAATCATGATTCTTTGAACTGCGACAAGTTCAGAAGACTGTTGACCAAAGCATAATTATTTATTCTCTGCACACCAAAGGTGTAACTCCTCAGATACAAGGCAGCCTGAAGAAGCACTCGGTGAAAATCCAAACCACTTTTATTTGGTATTGGAGGATCTAACATAACACACAATCTTACCTGGTTAGCATCCTCCTGGGCAGCCAACAAAGGCTCCACATTTAAAAAACCACCTGTATTTTAGGCTCCCATCTCACCTTTCCTAGCAGGTGACGCCGCCTTCTCGGCTGCCGGCTTCTGCTTTTCAAAGGTCTTCTTCACGTCGGCGACTTTCAGGGGCTTTTCCTCCTCTTGTTGCATCGTTCTCTTTCTTTGCTGCGGTGGCAAAACAGGCTTGTCTCCCCGGGCTGTTTCTCCAGAAGCTTGGCAGCCTTCGCTGGAAGCGCGAGAAGGACACCGCAGCATCACAACCATGCTTGGAGAAGACTTGGAGATTCCCAGAGGTCGGGCTTCAGTTTCAGGGCTCTGCAAACTCTCCACCGGACTGCAGAGATCAAATCCCAGTTGGCCGCAGAGCCCCTCATCTTCCTCGCTCTCAAGGGAGGGGCTGGAGGTCCACTTGGAGGGTTTCCTAGTCTGGGGAGAAACCAAATCGAGGCTGAGAACGGTGGACCTCCTGATCTCCAGGCCCTTTTTGTCCACCTTGACGCTCTCGGGCTCCTCCAGCTTCCGTTCTTCACCTAGGTGACAGCCATTGGGGGCTCTTGCAGGCCAAGGAAGACCATCCCCCCTTCCCTCAATGACCATTGCTGGGTCGCCGGAGGTTTGTTCTTCCGCCTCTTGGCTCCTTCGCCCCGGGGAAATCTCCGTCTCTCCAGTCTCCTCCCCTGCAGAAAAATCCAGCCAGTTCAGGATCCCGGCCTTGCTTTCCTCTGCAGGGGAATTCAGCACGAGCCTGTTGACGTGCCTGCTTTCCGCACAGCCGCTGCTCTCTGAATCTGACCGGGATATCTGCCTCCTCAGGGGTCCCCGGGGAGCATCGATCGTCTCTCTGCTCCCATCTGCAGCTTCTCTCTCCCAGCTTTGCTGGCAGCCAAAGTTATATATTTGAGCCCAAGGCCAAGTGCGGTCCGTCATTTCCCTTTTCCTTTCAGAGGCCACCGGAGAGTCAGAGGGGTGGGACTCTCCCTGGCTGGTGACGATGCTAAGTTTGGCTTCTTCCAGCCTGTACAAAAGAGCATTCACCTTCCTGCCTTCTTCCGAGCATTGCTTTGGGAACACCTGCATCGCGCCCGGCTCCTCTGGGCCCTTTCCGCACACCTGCGCACCTGTTCCGCTCTCCTCCAGGCTTCGGTTCAATTGCATTTCTCTCGTGGACACCTGAAAGCGGTCCGTTGTGCCCCTTGCCCAGGGGATCTCACCAGCCTCCTGCTCCGCCATCGGAGCCCAAGCGTCACGGGACATCTTAGAGGTCTTTCGGAGGTGCGGGGGCTGCTGGCTTTGAGTCCCACTGCTGCCCTCCGGCAAGTGGGGCCGTTCTGCAGCTTCCATGCTCGGCAGGGGCTGGAACCCCCAGGCCAAGTTCCTGTGCAGAGGAAACCCGAGCAAGATCTGTTACCCGTTGCCGGTCCGTCAACTTTGCATTTTATAAGAAGCCTGAGGGGAAGGCATGCAGGTTTTTAAAAGCCTGCTATGGCTAAAGAAGAAGGATTAGCCTGACCAAAACCATTGCACCCAACAGCGGGACAAGAAGCAAGTGCTTTAAAAGGAAAAGTATGAGAGATTTTCCCCACCTGAGCAAGCAGAAGCAGCCACCTCCAACGTCTCGGCTGCCGAGCGTCCGTGCTGCAGATTCAAAAGCTCTCTGCCGTTTTCTCTTTTGGAAGAAAAAGGGTGGAAGCAGCTTTCCCTGGTGACTCCCAGCAACCTGCCTTTTTGGGCCCCAACAGTGACGCTTCACGTTCTTCCTTTGCATTCATTTATGGTCAAGAGGCTCTGCTCACCCCCTTCTTCAGGAGCAGAGATCAAAAGCAGACGGGCAACACCTTCGCCGGGAAGGCCTCTCTGCCCTGTCCTGCTCCGTCTCCTCCGGGATGCTCGGTCTGGCTCCCAACTGGCTCGAGGGAAAACTAGAAGAGGTTTTGGCCAGCAAGCGGAGGGAATGCCGATTCTGTCTGCAGTGCTGGGATATGTAATTGTGGGAAGGATGGCTGTGACATGCCAGGAAGTAAACAGAGCCGCCTTGTGAATCTCCATCCATCTCTCTCGGGCGCTCGGCTCCTCTCGGGGCTGGGCAGTCTCTGCTAATAATAAACAAACTCCTGCAAATCTCCCTCGCCTGAAGAGGGTTTCGAGTAAGGATCTAGGTTTATATGCAGCCAGAGGTTTGGAGGAGGACTGGACCATTTCAGTTAAACAGAGAGAGCAACCATCCCTGTCCGGCTCCCATCTCACAGCAGGCTAGCCAGACGGGGACGGCCGTCATCGCTCTTTGCCTTTTATGGCTTGCTAGGGGTGTGAGGCTCTTGACACCCTTCAGAGGCTGCGCTTGGCCTCCCAGCCCGCTGTGCCAAGGTCTCACACCAGCCTCTGGTGAGGAGAGGGGACGTGTGTGTGTGTGGAGAAGGTCCACCTTCTGCCTTGGCCGTCCCCATCTGGGCCAGCTCCCCTGTTCTGCTTTTATGGTAACAAGCAGGACTGGCCAGTAAAGGTGGAAGAGCTGCCCTGGGGTCTGATCCAGCATCCCAGCAATCCCCCCCTTCTCCCCAGGAGAAAAGGGCAGCGTTTAGACCTTGCCAAAGGATGGAGGAGAGATTTTAGGAAGAAAAAAAGGAAGAAAAATCCAGCTGTTTCTCTCTCCCTCCCCCTCCAAAAAATCTCCTTCTGCTGTGCTGCTTAGCCTGCATCCTTCTCCTGAAACCTTCCTCAAGAGCAGAGAGGTTGCCCAACGTTGGTCTGGTGGGTGGAGAACCTCTCAGTCCATCTCTGGAGGCTAAATCCCATCCCACAGACGCCAAATACAGTTCGCAGAAAAGGCTGTGGGATATCCTTAGCAGGACTTGTGTGCTTTTTCTGGAGCTACAAGACTTGGGGGGGGGGGCTGGGGGGGTGCCTCCAGATGAATTCCCCACCCCATCAGCAGGAGCCCCTATCCTAGGAACTTCTCAGCAGAAGATCGGCCAATGGTGGGATTTCCTTTAACTGCTGATTGTTGTCTGCTTTACCATAGCAACCTTCATAACAGGATATAAACATCTGATGTCCTTGCCTTCCACACAAAAAACCGCACAGCTGGCCAAAAGCTGGAACATGAGGCCGGCTCCGTGTTAGGATGTGTTCTTGTAGCAGCTAATGGGAAAATGTGTTTCTCCATCCACAGGAGGAGGGGAAAAAATAAGCCGAAGACGCAGAAGCTCAGCTATCTTCGGTCCAGGCTGCTTTGGGAAAAAGTGGTCAAAAGTGCTCTTGTGGTTTTCTTGTTCTCTCGCTGACAGGAGGAAGTGGGGTACAAGAGGCGTCAACTTCTGCTAAGGGCCGCGGATTCACTTCCAGACCGACGGAGGGAGTCAGAGGAGCAATTTCTCAAAGGAAGGGAAACTAGAGTCCTTCTACAAAGCATCTTTCACGGTGGGGAAAAACCCGGATTTCTGCAAAGTTGTTGCCCTTCTAGACTTCGGAAAGTCTCATGGATGTCAATTCTTCTACAGGGTCCCAGGGTGACCATGCTGGCTGCCATGACGTAGAGCAGAGGTCTCCAAACTGGACAGCTCTGGACAGAGTTGTGGACTTCAATGGCCAGAATTCTCCTTGTTGCTAGGACGGAGCACAAGGCAAACTTTGGCTCAGACAATGTTATTCCTCTAAGATAAACACAGGCCATTTCTTTCCCTCCCGCAGGAGAACAATTCCAAGCAATCTGAAAAACTCATCGGAAAAGAGAAAACAAACACCGACTGGAGGCCTTTAAAGGCAAAATTTGGTGAGATTTCTGGAGAGCGTCTCCCTCCACCCCAAAAATGGGGAAAAAAGCTGATCCATCTCTAAAATTAAATCTATTGGATTAAAAAAAAACCTCCTGTGATTCTGAGATACGAAGAGTGCTAATTGCTTTTTTTGGCTACTCACAATTCAAGGTAAACCCATGATATGCCCAATATACAGCCAACAAGTTCTACAAAAGTCACCTAGGAGGTGGCATTTATGGATGGTTGTGTTGCTGATGTAGGTAATCCAAGTCCTGGTCAATCCCCTTTCAATGCAGTTTATGTTCACCTCATTCCCCCTCAGAGTAGAATCAATACTGCACTAACATTCAATCGCAATTATTTTGTCCTTCCTTTTAAATCGGTTCAAAGTGACCTTTGGCTGTAACTGGTTTTAGCATTTGGTCCCACCTGTCAAATCAGCATCAAGAGACTCCAGCCATGTTCTCTAAAATCCATCTCTTTCTGCAGCCCCGTGGAATCCACTTTTCATTTTCTGGGGGTTTTTTTTGTCTCAGAACTCAAGGATAACAAAATTATTTATCGTATCATTACTGTTAAATGTCTCTGACCTTAAAGGGTGCCATTTCTGGACAGTTTGTTCTGACTAGCACTACAGTTTCTACTAACAATGGGCATTCAGGAAAACAGAACTTCATCTGAGGTTCGAATTACGCTATTTTGGTTAAAGGTAATAAAACATGCCATATTCTGATTCATCCACAAAAGTGTTTAATGCCCCAGGAAACATACATTACCGGTCCTACCACACTACGTAACACTACAATGAAATTTACAGTGTTCAACAGGATCGGGAGAAACAGTAAACATGGAACAGGTATATGGAGCAGGTACAGCAGAAGGGAGGGAGAATCAGGGGGTCCCACCCAACACCCCCAAACAAAACGATCACGTTTGGAGGGAAAACAACAGCCTTGTCAGCCACTGGTCAGTTTAGATGGGGACCTTGGCCAGTATGGCCAGCAAAAATGCTCGAACTACTCTGCCATTTCAGGTGTGTTGAGTGAGCCACGAGGCCAGGACGATAATCCCATTGACCTAAGCGCTATTTTTTCCTTAGGAATAAATGAGTTTCAGGGGAAAGGTTTGGAAAATCTTAAAACTACACACACACACGCACACACACACACAGAGGTGTCTGCCTATCTACGTAGATCTGAAGATCGGAGGTAGCATTTGCGTCCCCTTTGGGTCCTTTTGCACGAGGGGCCCTTAAAGGAGGAAGAGTAACACTTGGCTTGACCTTCAAAGCCAACCTCTGGGTCCTTTTGACCTTTTTTTTGGCATGTAAGGAAGGCTGGCGCTGCCCGATCGAAGTCGAGAAGAGGCCGTGAGAGACGCACCAGGGCCCTGCGCCTCCTCCTTGGGCTGGCCCCCTTCTCAGGGGCTCCTCGGTCGGTGGCCTCTTGGCTGGAAGGGCCACCTGAGAAGCGGAAGGCAACTCTCGTCTGTTCTGAACAAGGTAAAATTGGGTTTAGCACAGGCAAAACTAAAAGCATCCATTAAAACAAGGACACCGCAAAGGGGTCAGCTTTTCCCCACCCGGGGGGGTGTGCTTCAGTTGCCCCAAGGGCTGGAGCCCGTCTGCCATGCCCTTCCAGGAGGGGAGGTTGCCAAGGGCGGGAGGCTCGCTTGGCGTGGCCTCCCTCGCGTGGGCCAAGGGCGACAGGTCCAGCTCGCCCATCAGGTCCTCGGAGGCCAAGTCGAGGCTGCCCAGCTTGGCCAGGGAGTTGGAGCGCTTCAGCGGAGAGGAGACGGTCAAGCCGGCCAGCCGCAGCCGGGTTTCAATCTCCTGCGTCCGCTGTTTCACCAGCCCGGGCTTCCCGTGGACGCTGTGGATGCTGTCGCTGCTGGAGCTCCGCGTGAGGTTGGAGCTCCTGGAAGAGGGCGGGGTGTAGCAGACGGTCTTCAGGAAGTCCTTGGTGAAGGTGCTCGTGTGGTCCCCCCTGGAGGGGACGGGCGTGGAGGTCTTCTGGGAGGCTCCGGCAGCCAGCAGGGCCTTCGGGAGCTTCTCCGGGGGGCCCTGGGAGGCGAGCGGCAGTCGACTCTCAACCGCCGCCATCTCCTGGGGCTCCTCTTCCAAGATGGTCGCCACATCGGCGGGGCCTCCGGAACACTCCTTGCCCTGCCCGGCCAGGTCGGAGGGCGGGGCCTTGAGGCGCTCCAGTTCCTGGGTGTGCTTGCGCACCAAACCGGCCTTCTGGAGCTGCAGAAGAGACTCCTGGTGCTGCATCAGGTAACTGTTTGTGGTCGGCTTCTCCAGGTCTTTGCTGAAGAGCAAGTATTTCAGGTCCTTCGTCTGCCGAGCCTCTTTTCTTGGAAAAGAATCGTGCTTGGAGACGGGGCTTCCCTCACAGAGAGAAGCTCTGGAGCCAGGCGAGGCGCCACCCGGGGCTTTCGGGGCCTCCCTGGGCTTCTCAGAAGGGCCACAGGGCCAGCCTGGAGCCGGCCGGTCGGGACTGACGTCCTGGGCCTCGCTTCCCACCACCATCGGGAGCTCCTGGGGTTCCTTCCGAGGCCCCTGGCAGAAGGCCTGCTCCAGAGAGGCCGGGAAGGAGGGCTGGGTGCAGACGGCGGCCCGTGGGCCAGGGGTCTCTGCTGGCAGGGCCCCTGGGGGGTCCCTGAAGGCTTCAGGAGGGGACCCCCCCAAGGGATACAGGCAGTCAGTGCAGGATTTGTAGGGGGGCTTGACTCGGTTCAGGATCCCAAAGAGCGCTTCGTGCTGGAGAGGAGAAAAGAGAGGAGGGTGAAAGGGGGACATTCTCCACCCAGCCCTCCCCCAGGAGGGGGGGGGATTCCTCAGCCAGGCAGGTTGGGCCCTCCAGACAAGAAGAGCCCAAAGGAAGCCTTGGGGGTCAAGAGGGGATCAGACCCTGGGGGTCCCAGGAAGCCCACCCCCCACAAAACAGACCCGGCCAAGCTCAGTCCGGCCCTTACTTCAAAGTCATCCGGGCAGCTCCTCTTACTGTTGTTGTTATTCAGGTTCTCGCCGATGGGCCGGCCCTCCCCGTCCATCAACCGGCGCTTCCATCGCTCGAGGGGCTTCTCCTCCCCCAGCTGGGCAGCCGAGGCCTTCTGATGGCTCTCGGGGCCTGCGGTGCTGGACAGCTCGGCCTCCCCCTGGACGCCCGGCTCCGCTGCCTGCAGCTGGCCCAGCAGCACCTCCTCCTCCTCCTCCTCCAGGATGGAGTCGGCCTCCAGGTCCTCCACCTGCAGGCACAGCTCCGGGGGGCCTGGCAAGGAGTCGGAGAGGCGCCGCAAGCAGTAGTGGAGGCCCACCAACTCCAGGGGCGTCCGGTGGTCGGTGCAGAGAGGCGGGCTGGGAGGCCCCAGGTCCATGTCCTCCAGGCTGCCGAGCAGGAATTCGGTGGGCCCGGCGGAGCTTTCCAAACTGGGGGAGAAGCCGCCTCCCGCCTGCTGTTTCCAGAGCTTGTTGTGGCGCTGTTTGCTAGATGGGGAGAAACAGAGGGGAGGGGTGGCCAGGGGGGCTCAGGGGCTTCGTGCCCAGGGAGAGTCTTGATTGTCCGGTTGTCCCAAAGGCAACTGGACATTTTTTGGAAAACGTTTCGCTTCTCATCCAAGAAGCTTCTTCGGTTTTCAAAGGGAAAAGACAACAAGAAAGTCAAGCTGCCTTTTGAGGGGGGGGGGGAATTCAGGTGGCCAGGTCAAGCGGCTGCAAGGGTCAGGGGCAAAAACACGGGGAGGAAAGGGGATCGAACGGCCTGTGGGAACGGCCTTGGGAGACAGGAGGAAGGACTTCAGGCAAGGCAACGGTCGGATAAGAAGCAGAGAGGAAAAAGGGGTCCTCCTCTCAGAGTTCATTTCTGAGCTCAGGAACCCAACTTCCACGGCTGGGGGCTAAGGGGCAGCGTGGATCTTCCCCCGCCCTCTGCCCCCCCTCCCCCTTACCTGGCATCCAGTATTCCCTGATATTCCAGCAGCTGCCTCATGAACCCGGCATTGGGCCGAGCGATGCTGCGCTTCTGCTTGACGTAATTGTAGGCTTTCTCCAATGACCACCCAAACTCCTTCATGGCGTAGGCGATGACGGTGGACGCGGAGCGGCTCACACCCATCTTGCAATGGACCAGGCACTTGGAGTGGTTCTTCCTGGGGGAGGAGAGGGGCGGGAAGGGGTCAGGAGCAGGGATGGGGCCCTCAAGCCCCCGTGCCCTATTTCAGGTCTCACCTCTGCCTGGGCAAGGAAGCCCTCGAGGTGGGGCAGGGACAGCTGAAAGGGGCCGGACTTGTGGGCTTCAACTTCCAGCACTCCTCAGCCAGCTCTGGCCAGGGAATTCTGGGAGCTGAAGTCCACAAGCCTTAAAGGTGCCAAGGATGGACACCCCCTGGCCTTAAATGTCCATCTTCAGCTGCAGGGTCCCTCCAGTCTTGGAAGTAAGCCATTCAGGGGAGGACTTTCCTGGGGTATCTCGCCCAGAGGTCCCAGCTTTGGACCCACAGAAACGGAGGCCGCGAATCGGCTTCTGGGAACTCACTTGGCTTTGTTGATAAAACGGTAAGCCTCGTTCCAGTGGGCGAGGAGGTCGGTCGTTTCTTCGTCGTAGACGCGGATGTTGTGGTATGCAAACAGCCCTGGGAAGAAGTTGTCGATCTCCCTGGTGACGTTCAAAATGTAGTCCACGCTGAAGGGACGGAAGCAGACGGAGCAGCAGGGGAAGGGAAGGAACGGCGGCGTCTCCGTGAGAAGGAAAGAGCCATTAAGAAATCAATACCGCTCAGCCCAACCTCCTAGTGCAGCCTGCATCTGAACCCGTACATTTCTGCCCGTCTTAAAAAGCAGACAGGGCAAGAAATGGACTCTCGGCCACCCTGAAAGTTAAAAATGAGATCTAAAGTGATCGAGACGTGGTTGGTTTAGGCTGGCTAGAGAAACCTCACCACCTCACAGACCTGATTGTGCTTCCTCTCTTCCCTTGTCTCTACTCACGCGAGGGTGTCTCTCCGAGACATCTGCACAGTCGTTTTAATATTTTAATGGTCTTTATAGTTCTTTTCGTTTTAAATTGTTTTTAAGATTTTAAGTTTAATGTAGGTGACTGGATTGTGGCCCGTTTGCTGCGATGGGCAAGCGATAGAAATCCAATAAAGGAAATAATAACCCTCTCCCATTCTTCCCTCCCTCCCTCCGCCAAGGCCCACCTCTTCACCCTCCGCAATTCCTGGCCCAATGCTCTTCATCTGAGGAGGTTCAGGTGTCTATGAATCCAACTCTGTGCGACAGTCCCAGGGGCTCCCTTGGCCGTGGGGCCTTTTTCCACCTTGGCCACTCAGGATTCCACGTGGCCCTGGCAGGCCGCTTGCCTAGAGAGCCCCGAAGTCAAGGAAGTTGGGGTGAACTCACCCTGAGCCCCGAAGCTCCTCCAGGTTCGAGGCATTCCATTCGGACCCCTGGAAGAATCACAGCAGAGTCAAGCGGTGGTGCTTGGGGGTGGGGCGGGCAGGGGGGCTCCCAAGAGAGACCTCCCACGCGTGGATGCTTACCAGGTAGAGGTGGTCGAAGATGAGGGAGGGCTTGTCCATCTGGCCCAGGATGAGCAGCATCTCGTTGTCGATGAATTCCTTGAATTCTTTCAAATTGCAGCTCATCTGCTTCTCCAGCTGGTTCCGGATCTGCCGAGAGAAGGAGGGAGGAGCTTAGGGCACGGAGCAATTCTGAGGGAGGTTGGCGGTGGCGAAGGAGGCCCCCCAGGTCCCAGTCCTCGGCCTCCTGGGTTTACTTCTTTGGAAGTCACGTTCTCCAGATCTTTGCTCATCATGATGCTCCGGAGTTGGGCCTTGATCAGTCGTTCAGCCCTCTCGCGCTCAGTTGGCCTGGGAGGGAGGGAGGAAGGAAGGCCGGAGTTGTGGTGGGTTGCAATTCCAGACGGCTGCCTTCCCACAAAGTATTCCCAGAATTCCCCAGGAGAACAGCAAGCCGGGAGAAATGCTGAGCCTTTGTGTCGCCTTCTTGCTGACCAGAAACAGTTGGGGTTCCACAGAGAAGCACCCCAACAGCTGTTTAACCACATGAGGGAGGATCAAGGAAAGGAGCTTCTGAAGGACTGAGCACGGAGGGTTAGAGACCCACAACCAAGCCTGCGCAAGCACCTGGTTCTCTCCAACACAACGCAGCCTCTGGTGTGCCTGTGTGCCCATGCATAAAGAGTGGGTGTGGGTCTTAGAGACAGTGACTCGACCAATAAGGCCAGCCCCCAACTGTCCATGCCTGCCTGAACATCTCGGCCCTTGTTTGACGAGGCAGGTGGGTGGTGCTCAGGATGCTGCGGGAGCCCCCTAGAAGCCCCAGAGAGATGCTCCTCCAACCCCACAGGGTGCCCTTTCCTCCCTCCTCCTCCTCCTTCCACCTTGGAGCGAGGCGAGGAAGGGCACCCCTTTCCAAAAGGCCAGAGGGGACAACCCTCCACAAGGGCCCAACGCAAGAACGGGAGGGACCCACTTGTCCATGTAGAGGGCAGGCGAGTCGGGGCGTGGGGACTCCAGGTCCTGCATGGCGTTCCACTCGTTGAGGCAACTCTGCTCGGAGGCGATGCAGCTCTCGTAGTAGGTGGCCCAGACAAGCGCCATCCCCCCCGGGAAGTAGTTGTGCCTCCGAGCCATCTCGCAAGCCTTGTGGAGGATCTGCAAGGCAGACCTACGAGTGGGGAGACCCAAAGAGACATCGCTTGGCCCCGGCACCCTGAGCAGCAGGAGGCCCAGCCAAGCAGGCCCCAAGGAGGAGGGTGGCTGAAATGGAAGGCGCAGCGGAGCCCTCCTGACCACTGCAAGGAGGCCAGGAGAGCTGCTGAGGCCGGCCAGCCACGGACCGCCTGGGTCCCTGCCACGGCCACTGAAAAGCGGCTTCAGTCTTTGGGGAGGAGGCAGGAGGAGGAAAAAGGGAGCCGCTCACCACATGGCTTGCACCGAGACCGGTTTGAAGATGTGCGTCTTGCCCACCGTGCTGACGCTGAACCCGCTGACAAAGACAGACAGAAATCGATGCAGCGCACACAGGGAAACAGACCGCAGCTCTTTCCCAGTAGGCAACAATCTTAGATCGAACCAGAAATGGAGGGGGATCCGGGCAGGCAATAAAATCCTGCCCCCCTCCAGGAACTGTTCACAACAGTCTCACCTCCCCCCACCCACCCACCAGCTTTGCCATCTCCTGCCAGCTCTCCGGATCCCCCTGGTTCTCACCCGTCTCCATCCAGGTGGATCTTCGTATCGCTCCACAGACGTAACACCATCCCGATGGTACAACTCTGGCTGCCGGGAAAGAGGGACGGGGAGGTCCAGGGCTGCTGATTGGGCAGAACGGGGAGTGGAGGAAGCCATCCCTGCTCTTCCAAGGACGCCCAGGCCCTCACCCCTCACCTCTCCTTGCTGGAAAAGTCCACGCCCAGGAGAATGTTCTCCTCGGTATCTTGGCGCCCGGTGCTGTAGACGACCACCATGTACCTCACGCGATTGCTCCAGGCACTTTCTAAGCGTACGGCCTAAAAACCAGCAAGGCAGTTCTCAGCATTCATCCCTTTGGACAAATCTCTCTTTAGCTACGTGTTAGTTTAGCTAGGTATGTTTCTGGCAAGACAAAAAGAAGAGGGTTCATTCAATTTTCTCCAAACCACCTGGTGCCCTCTAAACAGACGTTGGGCCGCATCTCACACAGTCTTCCAGGCGGCACTAGGCAGGGAAGGGTAGCTGGGAATTATGGCGGTTCTAATCCGATGCCCCTGGAAGGCACCAGACTCCCTTCTTCAGCTCTGGGCAGAAGATCTCAGAAAAGGTAGAGGAAGGCCAGATCCTGCTATCTAAGCGATGTTCTTGAGATCTTCCAGCAGCAACGTCAGTGAGTCCACACTTGAGAGACCAAGGGCCCTCACAACCAAGCATTGATGGCTAAAGCTAGGAAAAATGATGATTGGGGATACCCTGCTTCCAATGCCACTTTGATTGACAGGAATAGGTTTCTCTCTTCATAGGTCTACTCTAGGTTCCCAAGCAACTCCTCCTTTCGGAAAGGTTTGATCTGCTGGGACAAGACCACTGCTGAATGGGGAGGGTGGCCACAGATTACACCATGGCAAGGATTTGGCAAGTCCTCTTACCAGCTTGATTCTGTCCTCACAGCGAAGGAGGTTGATCATCACCTGAAGGTGCTGCGGCAAATCACCTGTGGATGCACAGGCAGCAAAATCATCAGGTGCATCTCCTAGATCTGCTTTGGTGCATCAACTAACCAAGCTCTCCCCCCTCCATCCACCCCTGGTCACTGGCATGGCCCAGTCCCTTGTGTTTCTCAACCCTGGCAGCTCGGAGGTGGATGGACTTCAACGGCAGCTGGGTGAGGAATTCTGGGAGTTGAAGTCCACCCACCTGAAAGTTGTCTGAGGCTGATGATCTCCCATGACTCCCAGGAGAAGATTAAGAGTCATCAAGCTCTCTTGCTTTCTCTCTGAATCTCTCTGAAGCCTCCTTAACAAGCCATCATTCCGCTTCCCAAGAACCTCCTGAAGGCCAACCAGAGATTTAGGACAGCAGCAGAGGTCCTTGGACCCCAGGCAGGAAGGCTGCCAAACCCTTCTCCAGAACGGGCAACAGAAGGTATGGACTTCGCTGCCTTTTCTTCCCACCTGGATGTCCTTCCTGCAGAGGGTGCTAGTTGACCGAAGGCTAGTGCTGGCCCTCGCTCGCTTGCTTGGGCCCACATCCAGACCCGATTTGGAACTGTCTCACACACACACACACACCCCGTATCCCCAAGATGTCTCTGGACTTGGCAATTCCCAAACAGTCCCACCTCCATCTCACCAACCACAATGGACCGCCTGGCTGCCCTCCGAGAGGCCTTGTCTCCACCCTCCAGAGGCCCTGAGCAAAACAAGCTTCTTCCGGCAAGAACGGCCAAGCTGAGCGCAGAAGCTTAGCTCCCTGTGGTACGGCAGCCCATCCTCCGATCTCCTCCTTCCCCTTGGCACCACCGAGGGGAAACCCATCGATGCCCTTTGGTGCCCAGGGCTCCCGCCCTCACGTACCACCCCCTTTCTCCTGGCTTTTCCAAAGCAGTTCTACTTGCGTTACCTGGAGAGGCCAGGAGGACGTTACCTGCATGTTTGTGAGGCTGCAGGAGACTCCGGGGTGGCCCTTGCGGACTGTTTCCTTGCTGCAGGAACAACGCAGCTCCTTTGACCATAAAAAAGCTCTCGCTTAAACTGCAACACAAACAGGCAGAGCCGCCGGTCAGGCAGGGAGAGGCAGGGAAGCCTGTCCGTGCAGACAGACGGACTCCCGGGGAGCAACGTCAAGCTTTCTGGGAAGGAAAAGTGGCCTCAATCTCATTGCCTCCAAAGACGAGACTTTTCTTGGACACAATGCGTGGCTGCCTTTCTCTGAAAGGGTGTTGTTGTTTTTTTAAATTCCTAGTCTAGTCTCTTCTTTGCTGACAGTCTCCCCTCCGTGTATTAACCGGGCAAGTCCCTGCTTAGCTTTCTCCACAAGCAGCTACATCTAGGGTGGGCAAGTGGAACCAGGTAATCCCACCACCCGCCTGGATCCAGCTGGGAAAGGGAGCAGCCCGTCTGTCAGACTGAACGAGATGCAATCCTTGCTCCAGCTTGTGCCTATCACAGGCACCGCAAACCAAGGACAGATTTACTTTCTGTTTTTTGTTTTTTTTCCCAGTTTAAAGGCTACAAAACCAATAAATGGTAACGTGATCTCCAAACAGAGTAATCTTTCCTTCTCCCTGGTCATGCTCCCCCCTCTCTTGGTCCAGGAGCCAGTGGCTCATCCTTTCAGAGGTCCTGGTAAAGTTAGGAGACAATTAGTGGGACCAAAGGAGGGTGCCTGATTGCTTCCATACACTGGAGGCCTTGTTCCCGAGCCAAAAGCCAGCGGCACCCAGCCAAGCTTTAAGTGAATGGCTTAAGTGCTTGTCGCGGGGGTGGACAAGGAGGCTTCACTGCTGGCAAATGGTTTTAGAAAAGTGGCCGGGTTCCCGTCAGAAGCAGGCTGTGTAATTTTCCATCGGGGTTAGATGTTGGTCTGCTTCAGGAGGCGTGCCGACAAGAGTTTTGGAGGAAAAAAGATAACAGCCTTCAAGCAGAGTGGCCTCATGACCCTTTCCGATTCCACAAGGAATACTTGCTAATATGGTTTTTAGAAAACTTTTTCCCTTTCAGCACATTCAGCTCCATTTTCACGTGGGGATTTATAAAGAGCCTTCTAGATTGGGCTTGGAGGTGGGAAGATGTTGGCTCCAACATCTGGAGCATTCGCTAAAACAGGGGTCTCCAACCTTGGCCACTTTAAGACTTGTGGACTTCAACTCCCAGAATTCCTCAGCCAGTTCTGGAAGTTGAAGTCCACAAGTCTTAAAGTGGCCAAGGTTGAAGACCCCTGCAGTAGAAATTTCTCCCCAACCAACTCCATGAGAATGGGCTTCTCTGCTATGTTTTCTAAGCTGTCCCCCAAAAAACTGCATGCAGTGGAGCCATTCCACCTTTTAAAGGTTATAGAAACACTGTTTTAGTCCAGGACAGGAAACCGGTCCACCTCATGAAGACTGAGAGCAACAAAGAACGATCTGGAGAGGATTTCTCCAATTCTTTAAAGCAGGGGCGTCCAAGCCTAGCAACTTTAAGACTGGAGAACTTTAACTCCCAGAATTCCCCAGCCAGCATGAGGGTCTGGATTTTCACTTCCATTCAAATATGGTCAGTCTACCGTCTTTGGAGGCCAACCTAGCAATAAGTCTATTTTACAGAGAAAGAACTAAGGCAAAATGCACAATTTGCCTATGAAACATTCCAAATCTGACAGTACAGTACTAGCAAAGGAGGATATTCCACGCTCACCTGATTAAACACGTGCAGCGTGGGCTGCAGAAAGGTCTCACCCACTCACCCACCCACCCACCCAAGAAGCTGCTACTCCCACCTGACGTGACCAGCTGAATCTGTGCGAGATCCCATCAAGTCTGCATTTCACCGGACAATAAAATCCAGCCAAAGGCTGGCTGCTAGTTGACCAAGCCTTTTATCTGATTAAGAGTCCTGAACATCAAATGTCAAGTGGGACCTGATTCACAGCCCCAGGCTGGAAAAAAAAGTCAGAATGGACATTGGGGTCAAAGTACAATGAGCAACACTGATGGAAAGTCCGAGAAAACACGCAAAGGGTTTGCAAAGTCTGACAGGACACCTTTCCCGACATTTCCTGCCATTCGGAGAACAACAACGGCGCACAATTCCTGTTTATGATCAAAGGGAGAGAAATGACTAACTGCCCATAATCCTGACCACACGGCACAATCAGGCTCAAGTGAGATCATCCCAGAGCCATCAACTCAACCGAAGAAAAGCCCACGGCGACAGCTTCCTTCGGTGGCCAAGTATTCAAGCAATCGGACAAAGGATTCGTCAAAGATCTGTTAGCAACAAGAAATGTAAGAAAAGGGACGTACGCTCCCTGTCCTTCAGTGGTGACCTCAGCGATCTCCAAAACATGAGTCCAGCCCCACATTTGGCCTTAAGTCCGATCAAGAGAAAACCAACCACTAAAACCAGCTTTGTATATCTGTCGGTTTGTAGACAGCAGCCTAACCCAACCATTTCTGCAGCTGAACTCCCTCCAGCTCAGTTGAAGCTTGGAGCAAACCTGTCTTGAGATGCCTTCATGGAAGAACGCAACACACCCACCACGAATGAAGCCTTGAGACCCTCTGAAGGTCTCGGCCTCCAGCAGAGCAGGAAGGATGGGGGGCATACGTACGGCTTGGGTTTCTTTAAGCAGCCGAAACATCGCGTGGCCCCAAAGGACAGGCAGAAGGTAGCAAAGTCAGAAAGGCTCATAACCAAGTCTTCAAGTCATCGTGCTGAGCTTCTCAACATGCCTTGGTGGGAACGAAAAAGCCAAGCAATCCTTCGGCGCGGAGGAGGGACTCTCCACGTCTCTTGGGAATGGAGGACTTTTATGGAGCTGTGCCCCCCCCCCTGATATCTTCTTGGCCCCAAACAAGCGCAAGGACCTGCCCTCATCCACCCCGATGAAAGAGGTCTTTCAAAAGGAAAGGGGGACCAAGCAATGCTGGCGAGATCCCTCCTCCCCTCCCACAGCCTTTGCTCGCTGGCCAGCTCCGTGAAGCTGCTCCATTAGCAGGACGGATCCTCTTGGCTGTCCTTGGGAGAGGGAAAGGGGTCACAGCCTGATGGACGAAGGGCTGGCATTCCTCACCGCCCACAACAGGACTCGCACGAGGTCCTGGGAGAGTAAGGCCGTCTCTGGGGAATCTGATCGGGGTCCAATTTCACTGGGCAGCACTTGAGAAGCAGACGGATGGAGGCGAGACAGCTTGGAAACCAACTACCCTGCGAGACTTTTCCATGGAAAATAAAGGCCTTCCTGGGTCTCCTGAGCTCCATGCCTGGCGAGGATGGTGGCCATCGTTATCCCAGGGCATCAGAAGGGCAGAGGGGTGAAATCTGGGTCATGAATTATTCAGGACTCACGACTGTCCAACCAAATGTTTACTGGGGGACAGTAAATGCTGGTGTGGGAGGAGAAATCGAGACCCCGCAAAGCAGGTTTTGCTCCTCCCATAGATTTATATCTATGGAAACACTCGGGAGGGAGGGAAGAGAATGGAAAACGGGGTCCCTAAAGTGCTTCGGTACTCTCTGAAATACACTCACACGTCTAGGGAGTAGCCAATGAGCTTAGAGCAGAAGAGAGCAACGTACTAGTTCCATTTCTCTCCGTCCATTTCAGACTAAGGTGGAGATGAGCCAAGCGCTTCTCCGGTCCCTCAGCCCTTTGGGGAGAAGCTCCCAGGGCCTCCTTCCCAGCCGAGGAAGCAAGGAAAGCCGTATCGAACGGGAGCCTTAGAGGGAAATGAAGGCATGGGAATGGAACCGCAGAGCCGGCTCTCAACCCCGTAGAGCCAGCCAAAGGCCCAACTGGGATATCTCAGAGGCTTAAGGCCGGTTTGTGGTTGAGTGTCTGCTTCTTTCAGAAAAAGTGGGGGGTTGTTCTAAGGTGGATAGGGAGTGGGGGGAGGCCACGTTCTGGACATCCCACCTCCAGGTTTCCAGACCCTGCTCTTCTTAGGGGCTCCAACTTTCAGTGCCGAGACCCTGTCCAGCTTTGAGGCCGTCCAAACTTCTCTCTCCCCAAAGAAAAAACAGAGTTTTCAACGTGGCGATTCTATGACTCCAGATCCCAACATTTAAAGAACGGACACCTCCGCTTCACCTACAGCCCCCTGTCCCTAACCCTTCCCTTGGACCTTCCCCTTCCGGGGCTCCCCCTGCCAAGGGCCTGGCGCAAGGACGGCCAGACATGAGTCAATCCGTAACGAAGAGTTGATGCGTGGCCAGGATGTGTGGGAAGAGAAGAAAGCCACCGGTTCGAGGGACCCCCAGGAAGAAACCTTGCGGGCCCCTCAAGGGGCCCCGTGGGCTTTTCCAGGAGCACAACCGCCTGCTCGGAATGTTCTGCTCTGGGAAGGTCCAACCTTTGGCCGGCCCTCCAAAGAGGCTTGAAGCAACCCGGAGGGCCCTGGAGGAGCCGAGCGGCTGGGCCGTCTCCTGGTCCCCTTCTGGAGTCCCCTTCGTTGGTCCCAGGGGAAACCCAACCCCCACCCTGCCTCTTGGCCGCATGGCCAGAAGGGCCGGAGGAGGGGTGAGCTTGGGGGCTGGGGAGCCTCGCTGCTCCCCGTGTGTCTGCAGAGCTGCACCAACAAAAGCTCTTTGTGAAGGGGGCCATTGTGCAGCGGCTGAGGCAGGCGTGGGCCGGCTTCGCTGCCAGGAATTCCAAGCCGCGTTTCCAGAGGCCTCAGGTCACTCGCGGCAGCGCTGATGCAGAGCCTCTTTTGGGGTAAGGCTGGGGGGGTGAAGAAATCTTTCGGGGTTTATCCCCATTCTAAGCCTTGCGGGGCCAGGCCTGTCCAAGGGGACTGGGCAGAGGGAGGCGGCTGTGTTGGGACCAGTCCAGGGGAAGGGGAGGAGGTGGGCTCGGTCCCCCGTTTCCCATCATGCAACGGGCTTGGGAAAGGAAACACAGAGGAGTCCTTTTCCAGGAGGGCCATTGCGATGCAAGCAGGGACCCCCAAGCACCCTCGGGAGAAAAGCCTTGCCGATAGCGAAGGCGAGCGGGAGGGGAGAGCCAACCCTCCCCCCACCCAGCAGAGACCCTGCCGTGAAATAAGAACACGAGGGAGCAGAGCTCAACCCTTCTGCCTTTGCAGCCGAGGGTCCGGCGGGCCTCAGCGCCTGATTCCAAGGGTCAATCTGGATCCTGAGAGAGCCAAGTGGCCTGGGACTGGGAGCCTGGACAAGGGGTGCTAAAGTAGTCCATTTGCAGCCCAGTTCAGCCTCAGAGGGCAGGACTCACTTCTTAAGCCCCCATAGTTACCTTGAGGGCAGGTGTTTCTGCCTCTACCTGTGCCGGCTGGCTGGCTGGTCCCACAGACCAGGAAATCCCCCCATGCCAAGACCCAGGCAAGGAGGTCTGGGGAGGGGCTCACCCACCCTCTCTCCTCCATCCGCCTGGGCCTTTCGCAGCTCACCCACCGCCCTGCTGCGATCCAGATTAAACCGGCCAAAAACACGATGCAGCCTGCAGAATTCGCCCCATGAGAGAGGGAGGAGATCCACCAGGAGACGAACCCCCGAGATCTTTGGGGGAACCAGGTTCCACTCCAGGGGGCGCAAGTGCAGGCCGAGCTCCCAAGGGCTTGGAGGGGGAGGAGGGCTGCTGGGCCTTCCCTCAAGGGGTCACTGGGGACAGGGGCTGGAGGTCCTGCACGGCAACTCCAGGGGCTCCAAGCGGTCATCGTCCGGCCGGTGAAGTTAGCGAGGGACCCTGCTGGAGGGGGAAGCTGCGGACTCTTCCCACTGGCTCAAAAACAGGAAGCTGACTCACATCCTGGCCAGGTTGCAGGGTTGTGGCTTCACCACAGCAAGGAGGCACCTCGGTGGCCCGGGGGGAGCTTGGCCTGGGAACCAGCTGGCCACACAGATGTGGGGCTAGTGGGAAGCGCTCAGAAACCGGGGACAACATGTGGGCAGGAAAGCTCTCGTGCTCGGGGTCAGGACCCCAAACAAGGTTTGGGCTGGGCAATTGGGGGGGACAGGAACCCCCAGCGAGGCTTTCTCTGCAGTGGAACCTTCTCCTTCTGGCGTCCTTTGGACGTTATTTTAATCCTGCTTCTTGCACTGTTTTACTCCCTGTTTAGGATAAGCCTTGCCGCTCTGGATGGGACTAAGGAACCAGCGTTTATGGACAACGGCCGGCTTATTCTCCCACGTCATATCCTGGGAGGGAGGTTTGCTTTGGGGCCGGCAATGTGAGCGGTGGGCTTGCAAAGCGGCCGGTTTGCAAAGCGCTTCCTGTTGGGTCAGCCTGGCCGTTCCAGGGCAGGTCACTTCAGTCCCTGCAAAAACCTGGACGAAATGGTGTCACCCAAAACCCAAACTGGCCGGCAGAGGTGGAATGAGAGCGCCCTCCACGGACCAAAAGGGGCAATAACACCCCCATCTGCCCTTCAGCCTTTGGCTTAAGAGCAACGGCTGGCTGGCATTGCAGCCTCAGTGCCAGGCAGGACACCTCTGTTCCCGATGGACGGAAGCTCTGAAGAGGGACCAGCGGCTTCTACCAGCTCCATGGAAGCGCAGATGCCACCTGGCTGGCACCCCCAGCCGGCAGCCAGTGCCAGTCTGTTGCCCCCTGGCAGAGATGCCCTGTTTGGTCAGCTGATCTTTGAATGGTGGTCAGCAGGAGAGCGCTGGTGAGGAGACAGGACTCACTGCGATGGGGCAACGTTGGCGCCCCCTCCCCAAGGCTGCACCCCACCTACAAGATCATAGTTTAGCCTCCTGGACAGCCTGCCTGATTGTGAGGAACGTCGGAGCCCTGAAATCCCCTGCTTCCCCCCCTCCCCCCCCCCGGGAATTCACCTGAAGTCCTTTTCGTGCTGTTCCACTTCGGGGCAGTTTTTAAAGTATGAATAAAACCATTGCAATTCCATACAGGCTATGATAGCCCCACCATCACAGACAAACCCCCGAGATGGTAAAAATAGTACAGAATAGCCAACAAGGTTCAAACTGTATCTCCCAAATGCGGGAAGATTTTTTTAAAAAAAGGAACTTGATCGTCCTTCTGAAAACGCCATTCTTTTCCACGGAGTTTCCTGCCCCCCAGGCCCTGGGCACGTGGCCTTAGCACAGAATCTGAGCACGCGGGGAGTGCTAATCCAGCACCCCCATGGACTGCCGCACGTCTAAACGTGAGCTCACCCAGTTATTGGAGACCCCGGTGGGTGTGTTTGAAGCAGCACCCCCGGCCCCCCGAGGTTTACAAGGAAGACGTGGCGATAGCTGGCTAACCCCTGCGTGTGGCACTCTCCCAGTTCCCCAGGAGTGAAAAAACTCCGCCACGTCGTAGCAAGAATGGTCTGTGCCTACCTCAGGTTGAGTTTGCGTTCCTCATCGCTGCCAACGTCCAGCTGCTGGGGGGAAGCAAGAATTAAACCTCAGTCACCCTTCCCAAGAGCTGCAAGGAAAGACGTACTTATGGTGGCCCACCTACCTTCTGAGGGCTTGGAGGAACACAAGGGCTCCTCCTGGGGCATCTGAAGGCCCCTGGAAAGTAGGGTAGGCAGATGGGGCCTCTTAAGGCCCTCCGGCGGGATGTAATGGTGTCTGCTACCAACCTTGCTCCCTTGCTCAGCCAGGTGCCCTCCGGCTAAAGGGGCCCTCATCTCCCATCATCCCCAGCCACATTGGCAATGCTGGGAAGGGCCGGCCTATCTCGCTCTCCGCTCCTGTGGTGGTCATTTCCCCATGCATGAAGAATCTTTGGGGGGGCTCCTGTCTGTCTCCCAGGTTTATCTCTCCCTTCCGCTCCTTGGCTCTTAGGCGGTGCGGAGGGTGATGCCAACCGTGCCCCCCTCGCCTCTTGGGGCTCCCTGGATCCTCCTCCTTTGGGGATAAAAGAACTTGGCAGAGAAAGTCCCAGGGAGGTGAAGGTTGCCAGGTTTGGGCTGTGAGGAAGAAGATCTGGGAGCAAAGGCACCAGAGGGGTTGGAAATAAAGGTGGGAGATGCCCCCCAGCAAAGCTGGCCCACCCCTCACCCCTTCCCAGCCCCACCGGATTTTAATCCCAACTTTCCCAAGAGGATGAACGGGAGCCGTGGGGAACAGAGCCCCCCCTTGCCCAGCCCCCATTCATAGCCGGAGATGGCAGGGGGCCAGTAGACCCCCTCTAGAGCCCCCTCATTTCAAGGCAGGCCAAACCCCGCTGGGTCTCTCGTTTGGGCGGACGTCCCCGGGCAGATCTTGCCCCCCAGCTCCAAGGCTGCCCCCCAAGGCCTCCTCCCCGCGGGGCTTTCCCGTGGGACCCGGAGCCCCTTAAAGGGGCGGCTGCCCGGCGGGGGAGGAAGGCGGGCGGGGGTCCCGGGCGAGCCGGCGGGGGCGTCCGCGGGCTCTCACCTCGCTGGCGCTGGCCGAGGAGGAGGCGGCGCTGGGCGTGGGCGAGCGCTGCAGGGTGACCAGCGCCATGGCCGGAGCGGCGGCGGCGGCGGCGAGCGCGGGCGGCAGCCAGGCCGGCCGGGGAGGAGCCTGCCGGGCGGCGGAGGAAGCCGCCTCGCGCCCGGGGGCCGCCGGAAAGGGCTCGCCCGCACCCGCCGCCCAGGAGGAGGAGGAGCAGCGGGCAGCCCCGGCCGGTCCTGCCGCCGAGGGCCCCGGCGCTGGCCGCGCATCGCTCCCGAAGGAAGGAAGGAAGGAAGGAAGGATTAGAGAAGGGAAAGGAAGGAAGGAAGGAAGGAAGGAAAGGAGGAAGAAGGAAAGGAGGGAAAGGAGGAAGGATTAGAGAAGGAAAGGAGGAAGGAAGGAAGGAAGGAAGGAAGGAAGGAAGGAAGGAAGGAAGGAAAGATTAGAGGAGGAAAGGAGATGAAGAAGAAAGGGGAAGGAGGAAGGAAGGAAAGGAGAAGGGAAAGGAGGGAAAGAAGGAAGGAAGGAAGGACAGAAAGGAGGAAGAAGGAAAGAAGGGAAAGGAGAAAGGAAGGATTAGAGAAGGAAAGGAGGAAGGAAGGAAGGAAGGATTAGAGGAGGTAAGGAGATGAAGAAGAGAAGGGGAAGGAGGGAAGGAGGAAGGAAGAGATGGAAAGGAAGGAAGGCCCTAAAGGGCTTATTTCCCGGTTGGTTTTAGGAGAAACGCCCCCCGGATGCTTGGGGTGATGGGTCGGAGGCCAGGCGACTGGTCCCCCCTTTCCAGGGTGCTGGCAGCTGCCTAAATCCTTGGCTGCAGGGAAAAGAGTCCCTGCGATTCTCCCCTGTGGGGATTGATCCCCCCTCCCTGTGCAGAGGCTCTTGCGAAAGAGAGGGGAAAGAGGATTCCAGGTCTCACAGGCAGCCCCCCACCTCCAGAAGGCGGCCCCACAGCGGGGTAAGGAAATAACTGATAATAGTGCCCATAATCCACAGTACGGCAGTGAGACCTCTGGCTCCGGATTGCAATTGAAGCCTCTCTTCTCTGGAGCCACAAGAGACACGGGGAGAATCTTGTGGGAATTTTCCCAGATGCGAATGAGGTGCAGATGAGAAGTTGGGGGGGGGGGGGAATAAGCAGCGGGGATAATTATTGGGGATTATTCACTAGACATGGGACATTGATTCAAGATTTGTAGAAGGAAATTGACCAGATTGTATGGACGGGGGGCTGGGGGAAGAAACGTTCGCTCGATAAGGAAGCCCGATCCATTCTGTCTTGGTTTTGGGGTGTCCCAGCAGATCTTTCTAGAAGAATTCTTCGTTTTGTCTTGCGGTTGTAAACCCAGGTGCTCTGGACAGGACAGAAGGAAGTTAGCTGAGTTCCAAAAACGTCGGCCCAGCTCAGCTCAAAGAGTCCAGAGACGGTCCCCTCAGACCAACCTGGATGGTGCCAGGTAAGAAGTTGGCTCCTTGGGTGTGTGTTGAAGACGCTTCTTTCGTGCAGAGAACGTCCAAAAGGAAGCAGATCCTCCCTGGGCTGGACGCCAGAGGTCACTCCTGATCAGGAAAGCCGAGTCTGGCGCTCTGAGTGACGCCTTGCTTCTCCCTGCCCCCCAAAAAGGTTTCTTGGCATAGGAGAAACCTGAGCTCCACCTGATGGACTCATTAACCTGCCGGAGGGACCTTTGCCCAACGCATCAGCCCGTTCGCAGCTTCCTTCCTGCCAGGAGCTGCACCGTGTTGGGCAAACAGCAGAAGACTTTCCTGGGCCTTTGGATTGTCCCGGTGAGAAGTCCTGTCTCTCGCTTGGCTTCTTTGGGGTTGTGAGAACGAAATTAGGACAAAGGGGTTCGGAGGGGGCAGTATCTTCCTGGCGCAGGGGGGGTTGTGGCGTTGCAGAAAATAGACGGTGGAGGTTTAGCAGAGGGAGGGGCTGGCCTGCCGGACTGGGAGAAGAGGCGAAACTCTTTGGCTGAGATTGGTCAAAATCTAGCTTTTTCCCCCAAGAGAGGCTTGGCAGCTTTTAAAAGGTTTTCAGTCTTTTGCATTTATTGCCAATCGTTACGGAAAGAGGAGGTGTTAAGGGGGGGGTGAAAAACTCCAGGGGGGGGTCTTCCTCCCCCTGAAAGCTTAGAGCAGGAGGGGGCAACCTGCTGTGTCCAGGAGGAATGGCCCCAACCCAAAATTGTCCCGCCTGGCCTGGGACACCAGGACCTCCCTGGAGGGAATGTGATTTGCAGCAGTTGTGGGGGGAGGTCTGGAGAAGTCCGAGGGGCAAAGAAACACCCAGGACCCACCCCCAGGAGAGAAAACTCCGTTGCTTTTTCTTTGGGGTGGGTTATTTTGAGGGGGTGCAAGATGGTCTCCCTTTTGGCCCCTTCCAGACTCTCCCATGCGGGTTGCCGTGATCGGAGCCGGGGTGATGGGTCTGTCCGCAGCCCTTTGCATCCATGACCGATATAGCTCCCTTGACCAGCCGCTGCAGCTGGAGATTTACGCGGATGAATTCTGCCCCGGCACGACCAGCAGTGGGGCTGCCGGCCTTTGGCAGCCCTACCTGGACGACAAAGGAAACACGCAGGAAACGTAAGAGCAAACGCTCAGCTCCCCTGGCGAGGGCCGCTTGGGCGCCTCCTGCGCCTCTCAGGGGACCAGAGGGCTGGAGCCCACCCACCTTCCACCAGGCTGGCTAAGGAACTCTGGGAGTTGAAGTCCACCCATCTGCAAGGGGCAGAGGGTCAAACCCCTTTGGTTTTTCAGGGATGCCTCGGTGAAAAGTAAAGTGTTCAGTGGGTTAAATGTAAATGCAAACTGATAAACTAGGTAATTTATATTTATATTTAAATTTATAATTAATCTGCTGGTGGAGGAAGATCTGTGCCAACATTCCTCCTCTAAAACCGTTGCCCCAAATACGTCTGAGCTGTGGCTTTCTGCAACCTTTCTACCTGCCCACAGTTTTTCTCTTGCAATTCCTTCGAGTTCAAATTGGAAGGAAGATGCCCGATCCTCTCTTACTTAATACTGCAGGATCTGGAACAAGGAGACTTTTGATTATCTGCTCCGACATGTTGATTCCCCAGAAGCCAAGGAGATGGGGCTGTTTATGATCTCTGGATACAACCTCTTCACACGGCCGGTTCCCGTAAGTGGTTGGCTTAAAGACGCCTGAGCTCTTTCCGCAATTCAAGCTGGTTCCTCTTTGGAAGGCTGGAGCAAAGTATGAAGACGGTGCTGCGAGACTCACCAGGAGTTTTGCTTTTGAGGATTTCTCAGCCCGCTTCCATCCCTCTTTGTAATCCAAGAGGTTTCCAACCGGCGGGAAAATAAATTCAGGAGCGTTGCAGGCAGAGAGTTCTCGATGGTGGGGCCACATTGCCGAGACTTCTGGTTCAACACTCATTTATTTTGCATTTCAGCAAGGTTCTAGTTCTCCCTTGTCTTACCTCGGTGTCTTTCTCTGCAGGATCCATCATGGAAACATATTGTCTTGGGGTTCAGGAAACTGACCCAGAAGGAGCTTGATCTCTTCCCCGGCTACAGGTATTCAGCGGCCTCTTTGGCCTTGGACTCAGGAACTGTTGTAGAGATGCGTTTCTAAACCTTGGCCGCTCGAAGATGGGTGGACTTCAACTCTCAGAATTTGTATTTATATATATATATATATTGTTCTTCTTTCCCCCTAATTTCAGCTACGGCTGGTTCAACACGGCCCTGATCTTGGAGGGCAAAAGTTATCTCACCTGGCTCACAAACCAGTATGTATGGCTCTTCTTTTTCTTGCTGCCCCCATTTGGAAAGTCTTGAGTTTTAGGTCGTTCGGATTTTATTCTCATGGGGCAGAGCAGGTGGCTGGGAAAGCTGGTTTGGGGCCTTGGATTAAACCTTTAATCCATTTGGTGGCCTTGAAAGATAAATTGGAACCCTTGTCATCCGGCTAATAATGACTGGCTAGCCTCAACCTTCCACAGTCAGGGGTGTTAATATCTTGGAAAAACTAGTTGTGGGTGGAGAAAAGGTAGGAGGACAGTTGCCGCCAAGCCCTGCTGTCCCGCTTAGCCTCTCCCCCCAAACCCCGCAGGCATGTCTGTCAAACTCTTCTGCTGACAACCCTCCATTGCTCTTAAAAGGTTGACCTCGCGGAAGGTCCAGTTCTTCCACCGGAAAATCAAGTCCTTCCAAGAGGTGAGCTGGGATGTATGTAGAGCTGGCTGAGAATGGTGGGAGTTAGAACACCTGGAGGGCACCAAGTGGGGGTGGTCACTCTAGGCCAGAGTTTCTCAACCTGGGCAACTCGGAGAGGTATGGACTTCAGTCTGAGAAGCGCCACTCTGGACAGGCGGGGCGGGGGGTGTCTTCTATCTCTGCAAGGCAAGATGGGGAATTAATCCACTTACTCTCTTCTGTTAGCTGACCGCTGAAGGGGTGGACGTTGTGGTCAACTGTACTGGGGTTCGTGCTGGAGAGCTACAGACTGACCCTGAGCTGTGTCCAGGCCGAGGACAGATCATCAAGGTGAGGCCTGGGGGGAGGGGGGGTGGTCAACAGGGCTGGTGGAGGCAAGCTGTGACCTAGTCTAGTGGGACAGCACACTTGGACATCGGCCGTGGAGGAAGGCTGCTCTGAACCTTCACAGAAGGCCCTCAACGCTAGAGACAAGCGGGGGGGGAGAGGCCGGTGTTGTTTGCCGGACAGAGGTGGGCAGTTGTTTAAATAAATAAATATAGTCTTCTTTGGGACCCGTTGCTTGTCACCACGAACCAGGAGAGAGCAGAGCGATTGCTTCTTTGGGCCGTGCATTGGCAGGCTGCACCGGGGCTCAACCCGGCTTCTTCCTGACCTTTGTGCTTATTCTGGACCTCTAGGTTGAGGCCCCCTGGGTGAAACACTTCATCATCACCCATGACGTTGACTCTGGGATCTACAAGGAACCCTACATCATCCCCGGGTGAGGAATAGGCGGTGCGGAGTGGCGGAAGCGTCAAGGTGGATCCAATTAAGCTGGAAGTTGACCATAGTCAAGAGATGTTCCAGCTGCATCTCCTGGGATCAAGCCTTCTTCCTACTGGAATCCAGTGATCCAGTATTCTTAAGATCGAAGGGAGATCCCCCCCCCATAACCTTCCCTGAGAAGGGAACACCGTTTGGCCCCCAGCTTCCTCTGACTTGGTGACTTCTAGGGGGCAGCACTCTGACCGTGCTGGTTCAGCAGGATGAGAGCTGTAACCCAACCCACCTGGAGGACCACAGGCTGAGGAAGGGGCTCCATCCTGAAGGTGGGAGGAAGCCCTGATTTCAAGTCGTTCGGGACTGACTGCTCCTCCCTCCCCCCTCTGTTCTTCGCAGGAGCCGCACGGTGACCTTGGGGGGGATATTTCAGCTGGGGAACTGGAGTACAGAGAACAGCCCAGAGGACCGTAGAAAAATCTGGCAAGGATGCTGCAAGTTGATGCCCAGCCTCCAGGTAGATCCGCTCAGCCAAGACGGGCCAAGGCTCTTGCGAGGAACGCTTGGCATTCTCCCCATTTCCCTTGGCCCAGAAGGAAGCCCCCGTGGCAGCCCCATAGCCCGCGGAAGCATCGGGGCCTGAGCATAAGCCACCGGATGTACTTCTTCCAGGAAGCCAAGGTAGTCGAGGAATGGAGTGGCTTACGCCCAACGCGCCCTAAAGTCCGGCTGGAACGCCAGACCCTTCGTCAGGGGACGCTCCAAACAGAGGTAGCCGTTTTTCTGAATGAAAAGGATCCCAGGAGATCTTGTAGATCATCTGCTTCTGTGCTTCGAAGGTCCCGTTTTTTTCTCTTTCAGGTGATTCACAATTACGGCCACGGAGGTTTTGGGCTCACCATTCACTGGGGGTGTGCCATGGAAGCAGCCAAACTCTTTGGGAAGATCCTCAAAAGCCAGAAGCTGACCAAGCCACCTCGGGCAAATCTTTGAACAAGCGCAAAGGTGTAGAAAACCCTTCTGCGTAGGTCTGTTTTTTTTTTCTTCCTTCCATCTCACAAAGGGGAGCTAATCTTGTCAAATTTGGGGGTCCGGTTCCTTAAGAATATTTGTAACTGGGCTCCCCACTTTGGCTGTGTGTACAGAGTGCATAAGACTGCTGTTTGGGGTTGGGGAGGTGTTCCAAGATTTGTGAAGCTGTTCTTCCCTCTTTTCTTCCATCTTGATTTGGGTTTTTGGTACCCCCAAAATGTCCTAAATGTTGATGGAACAACATGGGAAGCTGCAGGTGGAAAATGTGTAACCTCAACAATTGCACAGATTCCCAAACCTAACTACAGATCATAAACCTCAAATTTTCCTCCTGGATGCTGGGTTTGATTCCTAGGGAGCAGATGAACAAATGTGTTCAAGCAGAAGGCAAACAATCATCTGAAAAAAAATTATTTTTTATTCTTTCTCCAGACTGGTCCCGTCTGCTCTGTGGGTACAACTTTCTCTTACCGCTTTTTCTTCTCAAATACCAACTACATCTGCTTCCCGATCCATATTCTTTTTGCTTCTGGTTTCTAATGGAGTTATCCTGTGAAAACTTACAAAATACTTTGAAAGCAGGTTTGACTGAGCCTTGATTTGTGTTTACTTGTTACTTTCTTAGGTAACCTCCTTTTCATCGCTTAAAAGTTTGTGTGGGTCAACTCCAGTAAGCTCAGAGAGAGATTGTCCATCTGAATAAATCGGGGTGAATTCGGCGGTGTCCAACCCTGGCAACTTGGAAGACCTGAGGCCTTGCTGGCTGGGGAATTCAAGTCCATGAGTTTTCAAGTGGCCAAGGTTGGACACCCCTGGGGCTTACTGCTGAGCTGGTCAAAACCTGATGCATCCAAATACAGCAGTTGAAGAGGTCTCCAGGGATGCATTGCAAGTAGTAGCTATCCAGGTGAGGACCTTCCCTTGCAGCTTAGAGGGAAGTGATCTCCACCAGCAGCAGCAGAGCCAGGTGGAGAAGGAGCATCCCGGATGCTGACTGATCAAGCAGGAGGCTTCTTCCCTTGTTCTGAGCAGCTCCAGGACAAAGACACCAGGGACATCTCCAGCTGCTTCTCACCAATTCTAGTTTTTCATTCTGGACTTTGCAGCTCCGGCTGCAACTTTCCAGAAAAGAACAGGGAAGACTCTCCCGGAGGGCACTGGAGCTGGGGTGAGTTTTCAGCCTGATGGTGGACACAATTCCTCCTTTTGAGGGAGTGAGAATGCCATAATTCTCCTCCGTATGAAAAACTACTCATTTATTCAACATAAGATATCCAGTATGGAATTGCACTTCCTAATGGTGTGTAATTAACAGAGACAGATGAAAATATAGTATACAAGAAGCTCAGGATACAGAAATCTTGAGAACACGCGTCACAGTTGGAAACTGTACATTCGAACATAGCAGACACTTAAATAATACCCTTCTGACCCAAACACTGAAAAATACAAATACCATTCTACACAGCATATACAGCAATCTCTGCCCAAAGCTTTGCCAGTTAAAGAACTGGAGAACCCACAGAGTCCCAAACACCACAACTGAATGTCAAGTGGCATTGTTGCTTCTTTTTTTTAATGAACACACCAATAGACCTCGATGTGTTTAGAGCCCTATCTTCATTACATACGTTGGTGAATTTCTGGTATTAAAATGCTCCTCGAATATGAGAAGGCCAAAACTTATTGTCAGAAAGGGGGGAAAAAGGGACAGCGCAGATTTTCAGCTCAACAATCGGAAGCTTGCAAAATCGGTTTGCATCGTCAGAGGAAAATCTAATCAATTTAATTTTTGGACACACAAGGAATGAACCCATCTTAGTAGAAGCCACTTAGCCCTAAACATGTTAGAAGTTGCCTGCATGAGCCTCTGGCACACATGCGCACACACACATAGCTATAAAAGTGCAGCTTCCTTAAATACCACCTGAGGCTTCCCAGTCCAGACGATGTTTTTCACCTTAGCTGAGCCAGTCAAAGACCGCTAGGCGTGACGGGTAAGACATGCCTCTGAACAGATGGAGAAATGAGGAGGAATGTCCAGAAAGGGCCCCCGTTTTCTGCCTATGAACCTTTGGCATTTGTGGGGTGCCCAGTGACAGAAAGAGGACGGTTCAGCTGGATGCCTCTGGATCACCACCACTGGGGCATGTACCCATTCTTAGGCCTCTCTGTTGGGGAACGTAGAGATGAACCCAAAGGAACCTTCACCATTATGAGTTGCATGAAGAAGTGATCTAGTTTGACCAGACAGAATCTGTTCCCTTTCATTTTACTGGATGAACCTCATATTCAAGAGAGAATTTTTTCCTGTAGTGACCTCGCCATGCACCATTTGCTAACCTTACAGATGTTTTCCCCTCTAGCTGCCTGCTGAGAAAAACACTTCAGTCTTTGGGTCACCTGGGTGGATGTTTCCTTGGGCACAACCTTCCTTTGGAGACAGGGCAATCATAACCCTAGGCTGCGGTTCCAAATTTCCCTTTTTTTGCAGGATTGACTTCAGTATCCAAGGAAGTTATCTATCAGTGAGAGGAACAGCATTTATCTGAATGCCTGTCCACCCTCACAATCCCAGTTGCCAAGGAGATGCAGCTAAATTAGTGGTTTGGGGGCCTTGACAGTTCTTGGTGATAGGAAAGAGTGCAAGGCTGCTGATCAATTCACAAGCGTCCTTGAGCTACTCTCGGCATGCGTACACACACGTATGAACCCGTTTGCTTCTCAAGGTTGAAGACATGGGATGTCTTGTGAAGGATGGAGTCCTTGAAGGCATGGTAATTGCTTGTGTGAGATGGAGAAGTTCCCTTGGCAACAAGAACAAAACCAGGTTCTGTTCTCTTATGTCCACCATGAAAAACGTAGTAGGAATTTGGGGCTAGATCTTTCCGTGGTTATGTCACATTCCTCCTCATTGCACACAAACACACACACATGTTCAACTCCCAGATGGAATGCCTCTCCTTGCACGTGGGGCTGGTGAAGATGCAAGCAACAAAGGACCCAGGACAGGTTGACCATCCCTTCTTTGGGCCAAGGATGGTAGTGAGATATTGCACTTCTTGGGTGTTGGGAGTGTTGACTTCCTCCAGGCGGGGCGATCACCCCTGAGAGCCAGAGTTCGATTGGGGGACGCCACGCCCAAACATCTCCTGCCCCCACTCCTTGTGGGTGGATTCCTGGAGGCCACGGCCTCTGGTCTCGATGGGAAGCAAGCAGGAGGCCAAAGCTGCCAAGATGCAGCACCCACTGTAGACGATCAGCGTCAAGTAGACCGAAGACTCCAGCATCACCTGGAAATGGAGGTAGAAGAAGATCAGCAAAGAGTGGTGTCCTTGCCAGGGTTGAGACCAAAGAAAGAACCCTCCAGGCTTGGTCAGATCTCCCAGGGTTAAATTAGGTTGGACAAGCCATGATCTTGATTACGGTTGATTAGCGTGTTGGAACTTTGCAATAATATTGTGACAAAGATTATGGTTTCCTGTTCCTACCTAGAGCAGTCTAGGTAGATGAGGTACCAATACAGGGAACTGTCTGCCTTATATCTGAAGAATGGAGAAGGCAGGCAACCTCTTCATGATATTTAGCCCTTTGTGTGTGTCCTCACAATTGTGCTATTGAAGGCTCTTTAGAAACATATATTGGCGAATGAGAAGCAGCTTAGAGAACCTCTCGTGAATCGGGAGGGGTTCTAGCAAATCTAGCATGAAGATCCAGGTTCTGCCATTGTATTGCTAGAGCTTCCCTTCAGGAGTCTCCAGGAAACCTGATTCATTGGGATATCCCAGGACAGGACTGGGTCAAGGGAAACCCGAGTAGCCACGAGGAGGTGTCCTGGCTTTACCTGGGCAATGAAGGGTGTGATGAGGGCACCAACTCTGGCCACTCCGCTGCATGTCCCCAGACCCAGGGCACGGGTGGCAGTTGGGTAGACCTGTTGAGAAAACCACAGTCGCCTTGAGGCTCCCTGCCCGTCCCTTTGCTTGCTGCCGCTGGCGGTCATTTGGCCAAGCCCTCTCCCTTGGAAGCGCCAACACCGCTCTTGGCTAGAGAAGAGGCGCTTTCCCTGCCTACCTCAGGGGTGTAAACATACGCGGCCTGGAATCCTCCCGAAATAAAGGCCCTGGCGATGAAGAGCAGTACGGTGAGCACCTTCCTGTATCAAGAGAGGGTGGCTTTTGCTTTCAGAGGCCCAGCCCACGGACCTTTCCCTCAACAGGGTGTGTATGTGTGTGTGTGTCTCTCCACTTCTCTGGATCCCCCGGACTCACCTGCCGACACAGAGGAAAAGCAGGAGGCTGCAGAAGGCAAAGACCAGGAAGGAGAGGGCCATCGTCTTCTTGCGGCCGATCCGGTCAATCACCCACAAGGTCACAAGAACCCCTGGAGGAGGAGGAGAGGAAGCTGAAGGCCATTCCACCACCACCAGGGTCTGGGTACGAGGGGGAGTCCTTCCAGGTTGCAGGAGGCCTGGGGTCCCCTTCAGCAAGGGAGGGTCTGGCCAGCCACTGGTTCCAGGTTGGGTTATCAACTTCTCTGAACTTGCTGGCCAAGTCCGATCAGAGAGCAACTTCCCCGAGAGCCATTTCTAAGAGCAGAATTGGTAGGTGCTGCACACATCTCCAGGGTGACAGCCCCACGTGGGAAGGCCTGTCCTTTCTCCTGGCAACCTCTCCTCAAAGGACTGTGGGACGATACCTGGGAGAGCGAAGTGCCCCCCCCCCCAGACCATAATCACCATTTCAATAGAAACGGGATAGAAATGAGGGGAAACGGCCAACATATCTCTTCGAAGGGAAATTCCAGAGGAAGAAATTCATTCTTAAATTGGGTAATGCAGCTAAAGCTTAAAAGTACTTTGGCAGCGTGCCCGTTTTAATGAGCCAAATTCCCATTGGGTTCATATCTGAGAACTTCCTTCCCAGCCACAGCGGTGCCAAAAGGACGAAGAGGAGGACCAGAACAACACAGCACAAGCTCCTCCTTTCATTCTTGCTCCTCCCCCAGGTGCAGACCCCCATGGGCACCCCATCCCCTTTCCGAAGGTCTACCTGGGAACTCCGAGAGGGTGGTCCAGAGCAGGTCAATGTAGTCCTTTTCCGTCAGAATTTCACACGCCAGGCTACATTTGCCCTTCACCGTTTTCCTCCTGCTGGACACTTGGATGGAGCATGGAGAAAGAGAGGAGGGGAAGGAAGTGAGGTCTTCAGCTCCCACCCTTTGCTGCACAGCCCACCACTGGAGAGTGCCCCGAGGCCTGGCTGTGCTTTCTGCTCACTGCTGGCAGAATCCCCCTCACTCGACCTTCAGCAAGGTGGACCCACCAGATGTCCGCAGGGTGACCAGCCCACCCAGGGCAGACTTTAAGGAACCCCCCTGCCCTTGGGAAATGCCCGTGGAAGTATTGAGAGGGTCCGCTACCCACCCTAACAGGCCACTGGCTGAATGGGCATCTTGCCAATGGTCCTGCTTGACCTCAGCTGAGGGTCCAGGTAGAAACATCCGTTGAATAAAGCTTCCCCAATCTGATGCTGGACAGGATGGGGGGGGGAGGGGGGCATCAGCTTGTTTTAGTGGAAACTTCAGAGATTAACTCTAGGCCAGGATCTCCAAAGTTGACCTCTTTAAGACTTGTGGACTTCAACTCCCAGAATTCCTCAGCCAGCTATTAAACATGGTGGCTGGGACTGGAGAATTATCTGGGAATCAGAAATAAGGCAGCCAAGAATCGGAAACCAGCAGCTGGTGGAAAGTGCAGCATAAAGAGGAGATGCTACTGGAGGGCAGAATAGGTGGCCCCTGAGGTCCCCACTGAGAAGCTCCAGTGTCTTCCCTCAGAAGAATCCTTTGGGCTAGCCTTAAGGCAAAGGGCATTCTGGGCAGGTTCTCTCCCCGCTCTTTCTGACTCACAGCTGCAAAGGTCTTCTGCTTGGAAGAGCTCCGTGGTCAGCAGGACGAGGCCGTAGTAAGAAAAAGCATTGGAGAACCTGGGAAGAGGACAGGAAAAACCGTCAGAAAACGAGACGCCCTCAAAAGGAAGCATAAAACAACCACCGCTATCGGCACCCGAGAGAGAAGAACTACAGCAGCCAGTTGCGTCTCACTGGAGAGGAACCGAGGCGTGTTCTGAGATGCTCCCCCGACGTTCTGCGTTTGTCTCGGAGCAAAGTTATTAAATCTGATTTAACCCACCTCCTGGGAGACTTCAGCAAGCAACCGCTCGCTTTACTGACTTCTTACTGCTGTGTGTCTGTTTCTCCACTCACATTTTTACTATTTAAAAAGTCTCGGTCAGTTTATCAGTGTGAATCTTTCCAGCTTTGGACTCAGTGGGGGTCTGCAGGATTCCACTGTAGTGAGACTTCTGGGATGTGGTCCTTTATGCTAAGGGGCCCACAGGACACTACCTGGACCCACAGACCTACTGCCTAGGGTGGGCAGAGCATCCCAAGGGAGCTGCTTGTCAACAGCCAGACCTCCATTCCCTTCAGCCAAACTGCCTGTAGGCCACCAGCCCACCTGGGACGAGCAGCCTTGCCGTCTTACCAGATAAACCACAGCAGAAGTGTCGTCAGTCTGAACTGTGGCGTGAATAAGTCCCTCATTTTCCCTCGATCTTCCTGTTTGGAAACAACAAATTGTTCAGTGCTGTCTCAACAATCAGCATAAAGTCAGGTGCAAATGTGCAGCTCCAGGTTCTCTTGGGTGAACTGGAAGCCACACAGGCAAGGAGTCCAGGTCACCAATCTCTGAGGTTTATTGCACGAGCAAGAAACGCTGTTTAAAAAGTTTGCCAGCAACTGCCAAGTACGAAACGCAAGCCCTGTTTATAGAGAAGTCTGGCTTCAAATGCAACGTCTGCTTTTTCCTACTGATGCCTGCCTGCCTTTGGATCGACTGCCGGTGGGAGGTTTTCTCAGCAGTTTAGAGAAAGAAAACTAGTCAAACCAAACCATCATGAAGACAGGTGGCTCCCATCCCATCCTCCTCAACTCACCTGCCTAGACATAATCAGTTTCCCCAGAGGCATCGGGGCGCCATTCTCAGTTGCAATCCTTTTCAATGTAGCAATGGCCTTTTCTTGGTTACCGGTTAACACGTCGTATCGGGCACTTTCTGGCAGCCACTGCAGGAGACAAGGAAGGCTATGAGATGTTGCCCAGTTTGGCTTTCCCCAACCTGATGCCCAGCCTGAACCTCCTGTCTTGTTGAGGGAAAGCGGGGTGGTCATCGGACACTTCTTGAGGACATGAGGCCTTAGACTATCTAACTACCAAGGAAGGAAGGCCATCTCACGTGCAGCCAGAGACTCTGACCCCAGAAAGAATACGTACAAAACACAAGATGGCAAACAGCATAAGAGGGAGAGCTGAAAGGAAGAGCAGCCAACGCCAGCCAAGCGTGGGCATCACAAACACCGCAAGGAGGACTTCAAAGACAGTTCCGATGGCCCAGAAGACCTGTCCGTGGAAAGGAGGCAAAAACAGGAAGGGTTTTTTCCAGTGGATGAGTTCCATCTCTTCAGGGTAGATTAATTGCCTCGGCTGTTGATGGCCACCATTGCTGGAAAACCTGTTCTGCATGACTTGCTCACCTGGCACTCTCCCAACCAATGTGGCAGCTTTGGAGCCACAAACAGTAAAAATGGACTCTGAAAACTCTACTGCTCAGCTTTTCATTTTGGATTTCTCTGTCATCTGAAATCTGACTTTTCTCCACTCACCTCAATCAGCAATATGCACTTCGCTCTGGATTTCATGGGGAGGAATTCTGCGTATAACGTTACCCTGGAAAGAATAAAAACTTCAAAGAGGTATATTGCAGCATTACAACAATAGGGGTCCTGATATCCAATAAAACTGTTCAGTTTTCACTGAAGCTCCAGTGGTTGAAGGTTGAAAACAGCTTTATCCTGACTTGGTGATGGATTCAGAATTGGGGAGCCATGAGAAGATGGCGGCCATTTCCAACAGGCCTCCTCTAAAGTCCGTGTTGTGTCTGGACAAAGGGAGGGTATACTTACGACTGAGGGACGCCTCCAATCCCAAAGCCCACCAAGCCCCTCAGGACCAAGATCCAGCTGTAAATTGGTGCAAATCCACTAAGGACTCCGTAGTACAAGGTCCAGAGCACGCTGATCTTCAGCCCCTGCGCAGGAGGAAGAAATGGCAAGAGAGCAAAATTTACTGCTCCCCTGACGAAAACCCCAAACTTTCCCCTTAGGGTTAACCTGCAGAATATATAGCAGATAATCCTTGAGCCTGTAAATGGGATTACAGATGGGAACTGCAGAGGATCGAGATGGCAGTTCATACATCTGGAAGGATGCTAAGTGGAGTAATGATGGTTTAGCATTTAATGCAAGGGGACTAGCAAATATCCCAGAGGCATGCGGGAGACTTACGGTTTTTCTACCATATTGGTCTGAAATATTTCCCCACAGTGTGGAACTAAACATCATCCCCAGGAAAACCACCTGCAAAGAATAGACAAAATGCATTTGTTAAGTGCAAACTGAAATGGGGATTTCCTAAGAAGACGACTTCCTAATGATGAAGGAAAAAGATGCTTAGGCAAAGAGGCATCCCACAGACTCTCTGCACAAGAATTTTACAGGAGCCCTTGCCATGTCTAAGGTAAATAAGCACAATTTATCGATGGCTTTGAATGTATCCTCCACCCAGCTCTAATGGTCTCCTTCTCTGAGCATTAAAAATCACACAAGACAATAAAGGATAGAAGGTAACGGTAAAAGAGAAGGAGAAAGGTAGAAGGATCAGGTAAATTGGCCATACCTTCAAAAATATCAGTGTAATATACTGGGGGGTAGGTGAAATGCATTTATCAGGCAAACATAACAAACAATGTTAATCACTTCTGACTCATTAAATTCAGTCCCTTATTCATTCAAATTGATGGATAATCTTCCATGGGTCCATGACCTCAGGAAAGGGAGTTATCTGGAGGGAATTGCCAGTGTAATTCTATGCATGGGATATAACAAACATTGCCATAACTGTTCTCAGTGCCTGCAACTTCTTGTAAGTTAATCAGGAAAACAAACTCTTTATTCCCCTGAAAACAATAAAGTAGGTTCCTATCAGACAATAAATTGTCACAAGCATCATTGGGGGCCAAGTCCCAGATCTAGGCTGCTGAAATTAATTAGAGTAGGCCAAGATTCTCAGCAGATGTTATTGTTGCTTTGTCTCAAAAAGTAAAGTGAGAAGCAAAACTAATACTGAAATTCAACATGTGGCGTCTGGCTCAATGGGGCTGACAACTAAGGAACCATACATAGGAATGGCTACAGTTTACTTCTAGCAATGCCAAGAATTTTTATGCTCCCTGCATTATTAAACTTGCTTGCTGAAAATAGTGGAGCTCCCCACTGTTAACATCCCAGGGCAACGAGGGGAAACCCCTTAGAAGATACAGGAGGAGCTGTGTGGTATTTTCCTACCGATGTGAGCAATGCAACTTGCCAGGTGGGTAATCGCCACTCACAATGAAGCTGAGGTGCCAAGATGCTCAGAATCATCATTTCCATGGCATCAGCCATCTGGAAGTGAAAGGAGACGATATGATCAACCCTCTGCCAAGGTCCTTCAGAACCAATGTACCCCATTGCCTAGGTCAGGGGCCTCCAAACTTGGAAGCTTAAGAAACTTGAAACTTAACTCTCAGAGTTCCCCAGCCAGCCATGGGAGTTGAAGTCCACAAGTCTTAAAGTTGCCAAGTTTGGAGATCCCCTATCTAGGTGGACCAGTCAAGATAAGCCCAGTCTTGCTTTGAGCTAATACTTCCCAAGAACCCATCAAGAATGGTAGATCCATTTACTTGCCCATGCTAAGCCAGTCAGAACGGAGAGTTTCCACTGGAACTTGCCAAAGCCAATGGCTTCCACCACGTCTTCCACCATGAAAGTATCTGGGAGACAAGTATGCCAGGAGACAAGGTGATTTCACCCACAATCCCATTTCCAGGTTGCTTTCGTGTGCTGGCCTGCTATGACCACTTTGCTTTTTTTCTCTCTCAAGGTCAAGGGCTAAATGATCTACTCACCATCAGTTGGGTTGGCAAACTCCTTTGGCACAATGCCTCCATCTTCCAACTCTACAGCTTCTAAGTCAGTCTGGACACCCTCAATCTGAACTTCGTGCTCTCCTGACACGGTATTGTCTTCGGATCGGGTGCTTTCTCCTGTCCGACGGAACTTGACAACTCTAGCAAGATGGAAGAGATTCATTCCATGGAGGTTGGAAGAAACCAGAATTTGGCTTAGCACCTCTGTTGGTACCAGACATAAGCTGAGGTCTTCTGCTGGGGAGTCATAGTGAGGCCTGTTGTTTTCTGGATGTCAGATTTGCAGAGAAAGTTTCTATCTTTGTCTGGAGGAAGTTGTGCCAAAGGGCATCTTAGAAGTGATAGCTCATGAAATCAAAGAAATATGTAAGCTATTTAATGGTGAAGGATCTTGATTGCTTGCCAGAAACTAAATCTGTTTCCCTGTGCAGATGGCAATGAATCCAGCAAAAGCTACAAGGTCAGTAAGTGCTGGGAATGCAAATATATATCTGAGATTTCAGACAATGACACTTTGGCTCCCAGCTGGCTAAATAAATATATTTGACACACATAAATATGAAGGGCCTGTTGTGGTTGCTTTGAGAAGGATATACAGAGACTAAAAAGTATCTCAAAGAGAATATTTCATATTTTTTCAACCGAGAAGCAGAATTTCTGCTGCAATATGCAGCTAGTCATATGCTAGGAGAGCTTTTGGATGGGTGAGGTGAGAAGTGAGTTATTAGTATTTTGGTAATTTGAGAACAACCAAGATATTGAATTAGGCGGGTGAGGGCTGGGACAGAGATAATAAGGATAAGCACTACATTGGAAGAGAATAATTGTAGCTCAGGGTTGAACTGTGGAGTCCTTGGTGCTCTCTGAACTTGGTGGTTGTTCTTGCCAACGTTTCATCACCTGACTAGGTAACATCATCAGTGTTAAGGATAAACAGTGTCTTGTCTCCTGGATTTGAAATCATCATGGCCACAAATGACCCCATCCTGGTTTATTCAGCACACCCAGAATCCGAAGCCTCCATAGGACTGTAGGGCTTTCATGCTTTCCATCCGTGGCTGCTCTTCATGCTTTGCCCATTCATATTTCATCAGCATGAATTATGCAAGAAGCTGACAGACAGACAGGCCCCCTTTAGCAAGGGAGCTTCCATTTGCAGAATGGAAAAGAAGGGCAGGTGCTTTATGGAGACCCCTGCCCAGAAATGTTAGGCTGCACTGGCCAGACTGCCACGCCTAAGGAACCTTTACGGCATTGTGGGAGCGATCATTTATCCCACAAACTATATGCACCTTAATAAAGAAGAAGAGAGGAGAAGCTACATGACAGAAATATTGAGTCCACGTTAAACTGTTTACTAATTCCAAATACTTTGGTCATAGGAAGTTCACACTGAGTGACACCTGATCAATTTTGTGCCTCCCCCATGGCCAGCTTGCATATTCAAGAATTATCCATTCTGAAATCCTAAAACTGGGCAACCTCCTCACCTCCTTCATTTCACCAAGCAAAGTGGGCTGTAGCTATCACAATCTAGCTTGGCCTACAGGGAGGATCCTGAGTGAAGAAAAGGGCAGGACTGATTCCCAGAACTGAATCAGGCCATTCTGGTTCTACTTTGAGATTTTTTTTGTGGGGAAGGAGAGGTTTGAGCGGGGCAAGATCCTGGTTCTGTGAGAGGGTTAGACTTCGGGAGCGGTGCTCTGTTTTCTACCCACTACAGAAGCTTTCCAAAGACTCTCTTTCTGGGACGGGAAGCATCTTTCAGAAAGTTAGACCCTGCCTGCCAGCACGAACCGGAGCTGGAATAAAAGAAAACAGAGCCATCCCATGGATGTCGGGGAGGAACTGTGCTTAAATAGGCTTTGCCTAGCAAAGCTCTCGGGCGGCGCTCGAGATGTCTCCGTGGGATGCATTTGTATGCACTGAAGCACCTCGCAGCTCTGAAAGGAGCTAATTAAGCCAACGTATAAAAGGCTCCTTCGCCCAGGAAACCTTGCAATTTGATCTGTGCTTGATTCACAGCCAGCAGTCAGCAAAATAAAAGGTTATTTCTTGACAGATCCAGACTGTCACAAGGAGAAATTCAAATTCCTGCAAATGTGTGGGTGTCTCTGTTCATCACACTTATCGGAGGTGGAAGCGTAAACTACCCCCCCCCACTTCTGCCTAGCAATGCCATGCATATTCACCCAAGTCTTTTCAAAGCCTTCCTCCTCCTCCCCTCCCCCCCGCAGATCTTTCTGCAAACCTGTATTTGCAGGAGAAAGCAAAGGAATTCCTAGCCACCCCCATTCTTGCAGCATTCAGGAAGAGAAGGAAAAACATGTCCAGAATCTAAGATCTTCAGTTTCCATGATCGCAAACATTTTGGCTGGGTCAAAATTCTGAAATTTCCCTTCAGAAAATAACACCTCCCACAAAAGACGAAGTGTTGATCCTGGGAGGAAGCAAACAATGTTTTGGGCAGGGTCCCCCATGCAAGGACCCTCCAGTTGGTGGGACTACAACTCTCATCCGTCAGCGATGGCTGGGAGGATCGGAGCGCTCCAGTCCCAGGCCTCTGGAGGGTCCCGGCTGGGGGTGGGAGGGGACCTTGCAAGCAAGGCATTTGGGGCAAGACACAACAGGGGTCTTTGTAATACCCCCCAAGGAACTGGGCGCTCTCCCCACCCCAGGCTACTTACGGTAGTTGCCTTAGCTGGAACAAATCTTCCTCCATTGCAAAGGTGTGGCTGGAACTCTCATCGCTCTTACATGGTGGGGAGAAGAGGAGAAGCAGGTGATTTCAGGAGGCTGCGGAGTAGGACAGCTCCCGTTGCAGCCAGCCTGCCTGCGCCATGCAAATCCAGAAGGAGGGGACACGCTCTGTACCAGCAGCAGCAGCAGCGGGGGAGGGAGGGAGGGGGAGGGAGCTTACTTGTCTGGAAATCCTCCCCTCTTCCTTGCTGGCTGCTCTCAGTTCACTTCCCTGGCTGCAGGGCAATCTTCCACCTCGCTTGCAAGAGACCTTTGCAACACCCCAGGCAGGGATAATTAGAAGAAAACCTAGAGCTCTTGGGGGCAGAACACCCCAATCTAATACTGGGGCCCCGGCTGGGTGAAAGAGCTCTACAAGATGGATCCAGCTCTCCAAAGCTCCTCCTACAGCTGTAGGGTTTGCTGCAAGAGATGACTAAGAAGAGATTTCTTGCTGGGTTGGAAGAGATTCTTGGCTCCAGAGCTGGAAATGTAAGCCATGCTCTTCTGTAAGTAGCTCTTCTTTTCAGGGGCTGAGCGATGGAGGAAGCTTCCATCTTTTGCCTCTTCACTTGCAACTCCTGTAGCCTTCCAGGGCTGGCTGTGGCAGGTGGAGTGGTTGAGCTGAGTTGAACGAAATTGCAATAAAAGCATTTTAGAAGTAGTAAGGAGCTAAACTCAGTTCAAAAAAATGAATGCATGTGGTGCAGGATTACAAAGTGGTGGGGAACAGCAAATAGAAGAGCAGGAGGGTCAGACAAGATCCTGAGTTTCCTATTAGAAGAAGAAACACCAGAACTTCCATTTATACTAGAATAAGTGTGCTTTGCCCTAGCTTGGAGTATACAACTGATGCAATGATGATCTTACAGTCTCATGGTCAAATCCTCAATCTGAAATCAATGCACCTGCCTCAGAATGCAAAGCTTATGCCAGCTTTTTGTCTCTCAGATGTGTGGTGTGTGTGTGTGTGTGTGTGTGTGTTTGGAAGTTGCTCTCCCTTCTCTGGAAGACAGAAAGTGAGGAAGGGTACCTTCTGGTCATTGGGAGGCTTGAGGGCACTGGATCTATCTCGCAAGAAGTTGGCTTGGATAACTTCTTAACTCCACTTTTGGGTGTGTTGGCTTTTGCTTGGGCTAAGCAGCCTTCAGGCTCAGGGAATCAGGAAAGTCGGCACTGGAGGTGCCAAGGTGCAACTAGATAATGCATGGGGAGCCTGAAGCAACACGGTCTTGACTGGGATTTTGCACATGTCAGCCTTTTTGTCCTCTTTTTGGATCACTCCAGCTCATTGCAAGTTTTGTCCACGATTGAAAAGTTGCCTTAAATTCTAAACATATTAGAGAATGTGGTAGTTTGAAATGTTTCAGAACTGCTTTCCTTCATTTCTCTCACGCTGTTTAATATTTTGCTTCGACCCTCTTAAATATATTCAAAGTGTTTGGTTTCAGTTGGTGTTTGGGATGAACAATTAGTAGTGCAACTTTATTGCCTGGTGCTTAGTTCCCTCTGGACTCAGTGGGCTTTCTCCTGTGTAGAACTGCCAGTGTTTTAAAATTGCTTTAAAATACTTGATCTAGAATACTGTTTTCTCTCTCTCTCTCTCTCTCTCTCTCTCTCTTTCTGCCTTCCGGGAAAAGATGCCCTCCTCCTATTATTTTCTAGGGAAGCTGCTGCCCGGAACCTTTTTTTCGACCAGCGGAACCGTGTTTTCGCGGCATCTGGGGTAGGACGGGATCCATTGAGCGTAGAACGCCTTAGCAACCGAGGGGGCGGGAAGACCCCGTTGCTACGAGACCCTCGGGAAGGAGCTGGACCCGTCGGCTTCCGCTCCCCCCGGAAAGTCTTCCCCGCGCGTCCCGGACCCGCATCTTCAGTTCCGTCCTCGGGGCACAGCCAAGGCGGGGATGCCGCTGAGCCGCTTCGGCCGGCTGGAAACGGAGCGGGCGACGGCGGTGCTGCGGCGGCTCCTTCGGGCCGGGAGTTCGGCCAGGTCCGGCTGCGAGCGGAGCGGGTCGGCGCGCCGGCTCGGAATCCTGCGAGGGGCGGGGGGAGGCTGCCCTCCATCTTCCCCCCGCAACCCGGAGGGACTCCTGTCATGTCTCTTTCCTTTCTTCTCAGGTCCAGGATGATGAGGAACTGGGGGGTCATCGGTGGGGTGGCCGCCGTCTTGGCCGCCGGCCTCTACGTCCTCTGGGGCCCCATGGCGGAGAGGAAGAGGCGCAGGAAAGGTGAGCAGGAGGGGTGCCCACTTGGGATGGCACCCACAACCCGGGTCTTCCCCTGGGATGTTGCCCAGTTGGGAATTGAAATGGCTGCAAGTCAACGGAAGACACCGGGGAGCCCCCCATGCAGCCTGCAGCTGAAGAGAAGCAGGGGGAGCCCCACAAGCCTGACCCTTAAATGGATCCTTTTCCTCCGCAACAGGGCTGGTGCCTGGGCTGCTCAATCTGGGCAACACGTGCTTCATGAACTCCCTTCTCCAAGGCCTGTCAGCGTGTCCTTCTCTCATTCAGTGGCTGGAAGGATTTGCAGGCCAGGACTCGGCTGGGCAGAGCAAGGAGGCTGGGCAGCGGTCCCTCTCGCTGACCTTGCTCCGCTTGCTGAAAGGTGGGGATCCCTTTGCAAGACCTCGAGGGGGTGTTTGTGGTGTCTGTCACTTTTCTGAAGTCCTGTCTTTTAACCTTTGATTCCTTGTTCTGTTCATTGGATTACCTAGCAGGCAGACACAGCACTTTTTATGCTAACGGAGGAAGCGGCGATGTAGTGGTGGAACACAGTTCTAGAAATGATGCTGTGAATATGGGCACGGCAAGAGGACGCGCTTCATCTGAAATTTGTACAAAACTAAATGCAAATTCTGCCATTTGACAATGTTAGGGCAGGCAAGTGCGTTCTGACAGCATTGGTGTCAAGATTTTCCACTCTGTAGACAGTTCCAAAGCACATGAGTGTAAAGCATTTTCTTGAGAATCAGAGGCTCCAGGACTGGGAGGGGAATAATTCCCTTTTCTAAGCGTCTGCATTAACTCTTTGTTGCTTTCAGCTTTATCCTGCCAAGAGGCAACTGAGGATGACCTCCTGGATGCAAGCTGCTTGTTGGAGGTTTTAAGGCTGTACCGCTGGCAAATCTCCTCTTTTGAAGAGCAGGTAGTGATCAGGAAGAAGTAAGGCTTCTCGCTATCCCCACACTGACGGCCTGGTCTGTGATATCGGGCATATAAAAACAGGAGCAAGAGTTGCCTTCTTTCTCCCTGTTCATTGCAGTCATCTTTCCTGCTGTTGTTGACCAGGCGTTTTAAACTCCCCTGTCCCCCCTTTTTTTTTTCTTTGTCAGGATGCTCATGAACTGTTCCATGTTCTGACTTCTTCACTGGAAGAAGAACGAGACAGACAGAGCCAGATTCCACATTTATTTGACGTGCATTCACTGGAGGTGAGCGAAAGAACAGCTAAGGAGTACAACTAGAATTAGAACAGGAACCAAAATACAGTTTAAGCCAATCACCTGTCCTCTACCTACCTGGGAGTTTGCCATCTTGAACTTTTGAGGGTTTATTTTTCAATAGCCTACGTAGGGCTGGGCAGGGATACATTTTATCTTTCTTTACAATGTTTAAATCTCCAAGACAAGTAATTCAAACAATCAAGTCTTGATATTTCTGACTATTTGCTACTACACTATTTGTTGTTTTTCCTATCTAGGAGCCGGAAATACCTCAAGAGCAAATATGCTGCCGGACAAAAGGTAAAAAAACCAAAAACTTTAACAGGGTTGGCAGCCTTATTACACAACAGATTGTGGCAAAGGAGTTTTATTTTGTAGGTCCACTTTATCCTGTGCCAAATCGTTGGAAAAGGCGGCATCCTTTTAATGGGAGACTGACCAGTCACATGGTTTGCAAGCACTGCAAGCAACAGGTACATAAGAAAAATAAGTGCAGCTTTTTGGATCCACTGTGTAGAAATGTGTGGTCTTCTGGGATCCACCAGAAAGGAAGATGGGACTGTCTGACTTGAGCAGGGCAATGGAGGGGCTTCTCCTTCCTTGCCTGTCTGATGGGAAGATGTTCAGGTGGAATCTGGTGCTCCTTTCTCTCTCAGAGTCCCCTCAGATATGATACCTTCGACAGCCTGTCCTTGAGCATCCCGGCCACCCTGTGGGTAAGTCCGTTTCCTTGGAGGTCCACAGCGATGCTTTACTAATCTGCCGGACTCCTGACCTTTGCTTGACTTCCTCCCGTTGTCCACAGGGCCATCCCTTGACACTGGACCACTGTCTTCGACACTTCATCTCCTCCGAATCAGTCAAGGATGTTGTATGTGACAACTGTACCAAAGTAAGTCTTCCGAATGCCTTGGGATCACATGGCGGTGATCTGTATTTCACACACCAATTTGCACACAGGTGTAAAAGTAGCATCTTTGTGGATTGTGTCTTGGATCCACCTGAGCACTTTACAAATTGTGTTGTCCTTTTCCCCAAGATTCAGGCTGAAGGGACGAAGGGCCTCCAAATTATGGAGCACCGGAGAACGACTTTTGTTAAGCAGCTAAAGTTAGGAAAGGTAAGAATTGGGGTGGAGGAACTGTGGTGGGTTTATTTGGAGGGGCAAAGGACCACCTTTCTCTTGTTACATGTACTGCAAACTCTGCAGAGGAAATTTGCCAGTGGTTCTGCGTGGATGTCCTAAGAGCCAGGGGTTCCTATTTGGGAAAACGTTGGGCTTGTGTTTCAGCTACATTGCACATGGGAATGCTTCGTCCTGCCACCAGCAGCCCTGTTTCCTCCTCTCTCTCTTGACTTCCTAGCTCCCTCAGTGTCTCTGCATCCACCTGCAACGGTTGAGTTGGTCCAGCCATGGCTTGCCCCTGAAGCGGAACGAGCACGTGCAGTTCAGCGAGTTCCTCATCATGGATCTGTACAAGCAGCACTTCCCCACCCATAAATCCAGCCCCAGGGAGGGTCTGCAGGCAGAGCCAGACTCCGGGGAAGGTAGGAACTCATGGAAATGCTCACCTGTATTGGGGGCCCTCAGACATCAAGAATCGGCTTCTTTGGGGGGTTTTTTCACAGGCGTGGAAGGAGCAGGGAACAGCAAACTCATTCTCAACAACGGCATGTGCTGCACTCCGTGGCTGCCTCCCTCCATCGGCTTCCCTTACGTGGCTGTTCCTGGCTGTGGGTAAGTGAGAACAGGGTGGGCTGCTGATAAGACTTCCTTCCTCAGGAATGAGAGCAGCCTGTAAAATATTGTTTGTTCGCATCTTCCATGGGCTGCCGAGCCTGTCGATGAAACACGTGGGTATTGTATACATGGCTGAGCCTTTGGGTGAAATCCAGCCCTGCCAGGAGGGTCCTAGAGGCAGCTGCAGCCGTTGTGCCAAGAATGCAGGCAGTTGCTGGAAAGAGGCACATGCTACTTGCTTCCCTTCTGAGCTCCAAACGCAAGAGGGGAGGATGGTGGTGGAATGAGCCTCTGCCTCTCTCTCCCCTCCGGCAGGTCCCCCGTCTACGTGTACCGCTTAATGGCTGTCGTGGTCCACCACGGGGACATGCACTCAGGGCACTTTGTGACCTTCCGCCGTTCTCCATCTTCGTCCCGGACGCCGCCCTCTGCCGGCAGCCAGTGGCTCTGGGTTTCCGATGACGTGGTGCGCAAGAGCTCCTTGCAAGAGGTCTTGGCTTCCAGCGCCTACTTGCTCTTTTACGAGCGCATCTGCTCCAGGCTGCAGCCTCCCAGCCGAGAACTCCAAGCCGAGGAATGACAGAGGAGAGCAGGCTGTGCACGGAGTAGTCACTGCTCTTCTCTGAGGCAGGAACACACTGCACGGTTTCTGCCGTGGAGACCCCAGGATGGAGTGCAGGGGGTGCCTCTCGACAGGAGCCGGCCCGAAGGTGCTCGGCATCTCTGATTTTCATGTTATCAGAAAAATCTTCATGTGTTCTGGAATACTTTCCGTTGCAGGAATTTCAAGTAGAGACTCTTAGGACCTTCTCCCTTGTGACGTTCACCTCGGCTTCCTTCGTAGCGATTGATTTACTGCCAGTCTTTTCACATTTCACGTCTGTAGCAGATTCAGTCAAGCAACAGCCTATCACGTCCGGAGGGGGGAGGGGGGAAACGTCTTTTTAAGTGCCTTGACCGTATGTTCATTAGCAAGAAGGGGGCCGCTTAGGTGGGGCTGGTGCTCTGGGAGGCCGGGGGAGCCGAGAAAGGCCTGCACTTCCGGGATGCAAGGTGGTATCTTTGTGCGGATGAGTGTGTTGTAATTACGTCAGATTTCTTAACAGGCTCTCCTTCAGCAAAAGGAGGAACCCTCTTTCCTACATCTTGCTAACTCTGCCACCAGAATTTGCTGATTTAAAATATTTTGTACATGATAAAATTGCTGCTAAGTTTCCAAACGACTTTGGACCCAGCATCTGTCTTTGTATATGTGAGAGAAATCCTTCCTGCACCGGCTCCTGTGGAATCAAAGCTAGAGGATGAGCGTCCCAACCACACAACTTGTGTGTCCTATTAAAGTCAGCAGCCCATCACTGTAAAGACAGAGCTTTTCTCCCATAGGAAACAAAGGGTCACTTTTTATTTGTTTCAAGGTATGCAAAAAAGAGACACAACAGTACAGTTTGTGGACCTCAGGCCTGCTGCTGCTTGCAGAGTCACCTCTGCTCAAGTTTGCTCGAACGGAAGGGAGTGGGGCAAGGTGCAAATAGGCCCTGGGAAGACCAGGTCCCTCCTTTGCTCCAAGCTGCAGGATCCCCTTTGGAGGGACCTCGGTGTAGAGACACGTTCCTTGAGTGAGGATGCCTCCCCACGGCTTAGAGAAGCGCCATGGATCTTGAACAGCTCCTTAAGCAGCAAGCAGACCGAACATGCGCTGAGCCAGAGATTCGGTTTGTGCAGCACACTTCCCCCCACCCCATAGTTAACCGAGGTCTGGTTTGTTCAGTTAACCCAGTTTTCTTCGCTCACAGGTTACATTGTGCCACAGGCCAGGTTCACACAGCTGTCCAGGATAAAGTGTGACTGGCTGATTAGGGAGGGAGTGACTCCGAGGCAAACCACAGCCACAAATACGGCCTGGTTAGAGGATCCAGGGGCTGCATCAGGTTGTGCAACCAGAGCCTGTTTCAAGAAAAGGGAGCTGTCCTTCAAGCCCCCCACACAGGGAAAGGGCAGAAAGACACCCGCCACTCCAGGGGCTAAAGGGTCCTCACTTTCCGAAAGGTCAGATTGATTCTGGGTGCCAGCACTTTCTTGCGGCTGGGCAGGCTGTGGTACCAGTAGTGATTGGTGGGGAAGTTCATCATTAGCAGGCTGCCATGATCCAACTGCAACTTGACTGGTGCAATTCGCTGGGAGGCTTTTCTGCCCCGAGAAGCTCCGTGGCGGAAGACGAATTCCCTGCGGGCACCGAAGGACACGGAGGCAATGGGGCTGTGGGGAACCAGCTCCCTCTCGTCATCCCTGTGCTCTCCGATGTGGTCGTGCCCATCTTTATACCTGCAGAGGCACAAGGAAGATCCTGGATCCGTCTGCTGGGCGATGCAGCTGGAGATACCCCAAACCCCATGTTCCAGGAGGAAAAGTGTGTCAGACTGACGGTGCTTCCTGCTGCCTGAAACACCTCGGCATGGCAGATAAAACTACCTGTTTATCAAAACGAAGTTGAAGGTGTGCCCGGTGACCAGCTGGACACGGTCCCTGATGCGATTCAGAACTGGAGTCCAGGGCTTAGGGGAAAAGGTGACGCCGGAGTAAGTGTAGGTGAGCCCAGCATCCCCATAGGTCACCTGCTTCCTCGGGATGTCGTGCCATTTCCCGAAGATGTGCAGCTTGGTGAATTCACCTGTTTGGGGGAGGAGAAACACAGCCTGATCCTGCTGCAAATAATCATTAGCATTCATTTAGAGGTTAAACGAGGTTTCTCAGGAGGGAGAAGAATCCATGTCCTCCTGTGGCCCCCTCCCAAGCCAAGGGCAGGGGGCAAGGAGGAGGGCGGGGATTATTTCCTGCTGCTCCAGACCTGCCAAATACCAGCCAGGTGCAGGGAGCTGCACTCACCTTCAAAGTACTCCACTTCCTCTTCGAGCTGCTGGAAAATGTCATCCGCCTGGGCTCTGCCATAGAGGGTGCCATAGTCACAGCTGAGCCCCTCTGCCCGGATTTTCTTCCATGGCACGCCTGGCAAGGGGGGCATCTCTTGCTTGGCTGCCTCCATTGGGCTGCCTTGCTGGGCAGGGTCTGCGTCCTCCTCGGTGGCCCTGGGCCGCGGGCCCTTCTCTGGGGTGGATCGAGGAACTGCTGGGAGGAGGAATTTCTCCATCACCCACTTCAGGAGAAGGGCCGAGAGGGAGGAAAGGGGCAGTCCATGGCAGGGAGCCTCCAGCCGCTTTCTTGGCAGCAGAAGGGCCCCAGGGCTCCTTGGCAAAGTTCTCCTACAGCCAAGGGGGGGACGCCAACCTGCAGCTGCTGCACCTGCCAGGCCAAAAGCAAACACGTGAGAATGCCAGCAATAATGGCGAGTAACCCAGCCCCCCCATCAGTCCCTCAAAGCCCCTAAGGCTGGGCCAGAAGGGAAAGCCCCAGCGCTCCCCAGGTACCACCTTCCTCTTTGTTCAGAGGGGGCAACGAGCAGGTGGACCGCTCGCCAAGGAGGAGAAGAGCCGCCGCCACCGGAACGGGTTGCAGCAGCACCGACCACCCGAAAGTCCACTCCCTGGCTGGATGGAGTGCCCAAGGCGCATGCGCCAAGCCCACCAACGTTTTGCTCGTGGGGGTTCTGCCTGGCCACAGCAGCGCGCATGCGCGGATTTAATGGGGGGGGAGGGCGTTCCTTGGTGGCGCGTAGCCGGCATTTTCCCGCCAATTTTTTCGCGGGAGATACCAAAGCTCCGCCGCCGCCGCCGCCGCCGCCGCTCCCGACCTGCAGCGCCCCGTTGCCCCGGAGACCGGTGCCACCATGATCGGGCAGAAGTCCTTGCTCTCCTTTTTCACGGCGGCGCCCGGCAAGAAGAGGAGTCGCTCTCCGGAGTCAGCCGCGGCAGCAACTGAGGTACTTATTTGGGGGGGCGGGAGGGAAGAGAATTATTATTAAGGACTTTATTATTAATAAAATTAATAAATAAAAAAGTTGTTAATAGTTTATTAATAGAGCGGGAGGTAGTCTGTGGGGATTCGGGGGGAGAAGCGGGGCATGTAATTCAGCTACCACGTTTTCGCTAGCAAAGGCAAAAGTTGCTGTCTGAGGTACCGACCAATCAAGCCTCAGAAGGGTCTCAGTGGGAGGGACGCCGGGGGAGGGGGTGGCGCTTTACAGTCACGTGACCCGGTGAACCAACAGGAATCCACGCTTTAGGGAGGGTCGAAGTGGTCCCGATTGGGTTTAAGGGGTAACCCCGCTTCTACCCGCAGTCCAATTAAAGGTCTGGGCGGGGCAAGGGGAAAAAAAACAATGGACGTAGACCAATAGGAAGGCGAGGGGGCGGTGTCTTCAGGCTAATAATGAGCTTGGGCGGAATGCTGGGTTTGTTTTTCCCGCGAAATGCGCACGTGTTTCTCCGGGCCGGAAGTGTCGGAGAGGCGGCTGCGGTTGCTTCGCCCCCATGGCAGCCTTGGGAGTTTGGTTTTCTCCCCGCGGCCGGTTTCCTGCTTCCCTTCCCCCGCTCCTGACCCGCTTCTTTTCCCTCTTGCAGCCCGCCAAAAGATCGAAGATCAATGGCTGTTCCGCGGGATCTCCCCCGCTCAGCCCGGAACAGGTGGAGCGCATCCGCAAAAACAAAGAGGCGGCACTGCAGAAGCTCGCAGCCCGTACCGCCAGCTACATTCCTGCGGAGATGGGGCAGGGGTGGAGGGCCTCCCTGGCCGGAGAGTTCTCCAAGCCGTATTTTGCTCAGGTGGGCAGGAAGCCAGGACTTCTGCTAAAGGCTCAGGGGTTTTTTTTGTTGGTGCCTCCCCCCCCCTCCTGCTTTGAGGTCTTAGTCCAGCTAATTAAAGAGAAGGGGTGCTTGTTAATTATTGAGCATTATTGGGGTGGCATTTAGCCTGTTCCTGCTGATAACAGGGTTAGACAAATGCTTTTAGCTCAGCAGTCCATCCTCAAAGGCTACAACACCACTGGGTCAGGTGCTTTTTAAAGTTGGCTTCTGGGCTTTTTAAATGATGCTGAATGTTTTAAGAGCCATTTTTGATAACATCTGAGATGACTGTTTGGGTATCACACAGTAATTCATCTGAAAGCCACATTCTGCCCAGCAGAATTTGTGATGAGAGCACTGGACAGCATCAGGCATAGATGGTGCATGTTATGAATTCTTAGTTATGTCTTTTAGTTGAAGTCTAAGTAATCCCCCCCCCTTTATATAGCTGATGACATTCGTTGCTGAAGAACGCAAGCGCTGTACGGTTTATCCACCCCAGCATCAGGTCTTCACTTGGACCCAGCTGTGTGACATCCATGATGTGAGTCAACCTGTTATAATTATCCTGAGCTTATCTTGTTCCTTTAGGAATGGGTAGTGTTATCTTTGAGCTATTAGCTGAGTTCGTCTGACACAGGTAGCCACTGGCTGGGTTTTTTTAGTCATCCATGTTTAAGCAAATCCTGGCTTAATGCAGTGTGAGAATCCAGGCACTTTACCTGTCATCCTGACCAGTCTCCGAGTTCTACATAATGGCATTTGCTGCATTTTGGAATGCTACTAAGAAAGAGTAAAGAATTTTCCGTAGAAGCATAAATCTAGACAAAAAATAGTTTGAGAACAGGAATAACGGATGTGGAGTGTTTAAATGTTTTCTGCTCTTGCTTTCAGGTGAAAGTTGTCATTTTGGGCCAAGATCCATATCACGGGCCCAGTCAAGCTCACGGGCTCTGCTTCAGTGTCCAGAGACCAGTTCCCCCTCCACCCAGGTAAGGCTCAGCTCTGCACAAGTCATTCTGTTAGGCTCAGGGGTGCCATGTTGTTTTATAGCATTCTTTGGAACAGCTGATTGCTGAGCTATGTTGTATAAAAACGGGTGTTTCTGAGATTTGTTTTTCTTTATAGCCTGGAAAATATTTACAAAGAGCTTGCTGTGGATATAGAAGGCTTTTCTCATCCTGGCCATGGAGATTTGACTGGATGGGCTAAACAAGGTGACCCAATGCCATTCTTTCTCCAATTGCTTCCATGCATTTCGTTGTGCTGCATTCATGCTTCAATTGCTAGAGTTATCCAGCCTTTGTGACCAATCTGAAAATTGAAAGTCACATATTTGGAAATCATCCGGGCTGATTGATGTGTCTCCCCTAAATGTGTATTTTAATTACTGTTTCTAACCTCTCACAATCAGATTTCTTATCAAGCGCAAAACAAGTAATCAAATCAACTGCAGTCTTTCAAAAGGTAGGCTTGTAGCAAAACCTGTCATAGTGAAGAAAATAATTGTCATTATTGTATTAAGGGACTATGAAGTCTCCATAGAAATAGTACAAAGTTATGCTTGAAAGCCATGTTTTCTCGTTAATGGTGAGAGGAAATAGTTCTAGGTCCACTCTTCCGTCCTGTCAATTTTGGAAGCTGCGTCCTGGATGGGCCTATAAAGTGACACTGATTATCCGGCTTTGGTGGGAGCTATAAAATGACCTTCATTCCAGCATTCCTGCTCATGGCACCCTCTTGTTGTTTCTGCAATCCAGGTGTGCTGCTGCTGAACGCCGTGCTCACGGTCCGAGCTCATCAAGCCAATTCCCACCGAGAGAGGGGCTGGGAGCAATTCACGGATGCCGTGGTCTCCTGGCTGAACGAGAACCTGCACGGCCTGGTCTTCATGCTGTGGGGGGCTTATGCTCAGAAGAAGGGCAGCTCTATTGACAGGGTAGGTTGGCTTTGGATAACAGCCCCTTGGGTCTGCGTGATGCTTGAAAAGGGGTTTGCGTGAGCGATCAATGACGCTCGGCCATAGTGCTGTTTGCTTGCGGTAAACGATGAACCTAGTCATGCTTCGCTCCTTACCACGATGGGAAGGCTCAGGCAGCTTGTCTACCAAATGAGGATGAAAATAAATGGAACTTGGGCATGGTGGGTGAATCTAGCCAATGACATCATTCTTTAAAAAAAAAAAAAAAGCAACCCACGTTCTAACTTAATAGATGTACAAGCATGGCCTGCTTTGTAGGATCTCTGCTTAATTGTGGCTGCTGGACAATCTGGATCCTTCGGGCTCTGCTAACTTCTTAAATCTCTGCCTTTAAACCCCGCCGGTTCTTCCAAGTGGATGGGGGCGGGGGAGTCTTAACGCCTCTGGCTTCTTGCAGAAACGGCACCACGTCCTGCAGACAGCGCATCCCTCGCCCCTCTCGGTGCACAGGGGGTTCTTTGGCTGCAAGCACTTCTCCAAAACGAATGAATTCCTGAAGAAATCTGGGAAGCCGCTGATCGACTGGAGGGCCCTGTAAGGACCCTGCAACTCCCTCGAGGCCATAAGAGGAGCCGTTTCTGTCCCCAACACGCTGGAGAGGCTCTGCAGAAACACTCTTGGATGGGTTTCTTTGAAGCTGATCCAGACAGTCTTCTTTTCACTTTTAATTCGGGGGTAACCTGAGCCAAGGTGTTTATTCTGAGTAGGCTTTTTTTTTTTTTTTAGCAAACGGAGATTAGCCCAGGAGCACTGCCTTGATTTCCTTCGAATTCTCCATCGCTGTGAAGAACATGGTGCCAATCCGTTCTTTGCAATAAGGACCCTGGGGGTTTTGTTTTCCCTCCCTCCCCCTTTATGCCAGCAAGGTGCCTTTTTCCTCGGCCTCTGCTGAAGAATTCGTTCAGCAAGCAGCCTATTTCATCTACGCGTGATGCCTTATCTAATTGTCCCAACTTGTCTTTTCCCTTTTTTTAATCTGCCAACGACTTAAAGACTTCCAAGAGGTGCTATGAAAAGTGTTTTTTAGTGTTTTGACTTGCAGGAAGTGGACCAGCAGCCTGAAAGTATCCGCTCCACTTTTGGGACCAGATTTAAAAAGTATGGCCAGAATTCTGTGGGAAATGTTACATAAAAAGTAGGAAAGGAGAGCCGCAGCTGGTCCAGAATGAAAGTTTTCTAGGAAGCAGGTTTGTGTCCAGCTGGGGCATCGCCCTTGGGGTGCCCTGTGTGGGAAGCAGGCCGGTCCTCAGGTGCCTCCCTCCTGCCAGACTGGGGGGGCTCTTCGATGCTGCCAGGTGCCAAACGCCTCGGTTACAGGTTGTGGCTCCTGCAGGAGCCGCTGCTGAACTCCAGCAACTTCTGTCTGGTGGCAGCAGTGGCGTTTCTTTGTGTTGGGCCCTGTGCAAGGCCTACGGAGGACTTCCAGCTGGTATATTTATCATACCAATTTTAAGAAACTCCTTTTTTTAAAAGAAGAAGAAGAGGAAAACCACATCTTTCCTGTAACACTAGTTCCCTTTGTTGACTTGTTCCAAAGTTTTTTCAAATAAATGTTTCTGATATTTATCTGGACTGCGTGATCTTTGGAAGATTGCTCCCTTAAATGGCATTTCAGGAAAAGGTTCAAACTCCTTTGCATGGGCGCCAGCGGATTTCTCAGTCTTTGGGGGGCAAGATACTCCCTGCAGGAGGGTCCACAGTGCCAGGCCTGCCCTCCAGAGGCCCCGGGGGCGAGGGGGGTGTCGGCCTTGCAGCTGGCAGGGCTGCCGGGATGGAGAGGTGCCCAAAGACAGCGGCAAGGGGTGCGGCGGGGGGGGCGGGGTGGAAAGCGGAGGGGGGGCTCTGGGCGATTCCTCCAAAGGGGCCGGCTGTGCTCTTGGAAGGGGGGGCTGGGGGGGGGCTTGGAGCCGCGTAGGGTGGGCTTTGCAATACTCGCCATAGGGATCTTTGCCCAGAGGCCGCATCCGGCTGCGCGGGGCCCGCTCGTGCTGCGGCTGCTCTGGTTCCTGGTCCTCTGCTTGCTCCGGTGCGGCGCCCGGCCGGGGCCCGCGCTGTGCACGTGCGCGCGCGGAGCGGCGGTCCCCGCGGAAGGTAGGGCGTCGCAGCGCTCGAGGGCAATTGCAAGAGCGTCCCGCTCCCCGCTCCCCGCTGCCCTTGGGGCGGCTCCGCCTTCAGACAAAGAGGCAGCCGGCGCCCCCTGCCCGGGAGGGAGGTTGGCGTCGGAAGGAAGCGGGGGGCCGGCTGAGCAGGTGGGGGGGCCCTGCCCGGGGAGGGGGCCGGGGTCGCAGCCTGCGGGCCTGGACGGGACAATAAGCGGTGCTCGAGCCTCGTGCCTGGGCTGCTCTTTTGAATAAGGCAGAGGAAGACAAGGGCGGCTTCCTTCAAACTCTGCTTCAGAGTGTGTGTGTGTGTGTGTGTGTGCTTTACTTGCAAAGGAAAAGGTAACCTAAAGCAGGGCTCTCCAACCTTGGCCACTTGAAGCCTGGCGGACTTCAACTCCCAGAATTCCCCAGCCAGCTTCAAGTGGCCAAGGTTGGAGACCCCTGACCTAAAGCACAGCGGTGCTGGCCGGGCCACCTTTTATTTGGTTTCAGTTTGTCTATGCCAGCAGCAATCACAACCTTGGGAGATGCTAGAAGTCGTCCTTGTTGTTGTTTACAACATTCAGCGCCATGTGTGGTATCCAGTAACCTTTGGAGGTGTACCCGTTGCCCAAAGCAGTTGTCAGTTTTTATCCCGGTGAGCGAACTTTACCCCACTTAAAAGGCAAACGGCCCTATTGGGCAGGCACCAGAATGCCATGGAGCCCTGCCACCTGGCACCCGCTGCTCCAGCCTCCCCAGAGCCAAGAAAGAAATTTCCATACAAACACAACACAAGGGTGTGATCTCCTTTCAGACTGGGAAGCATTGAATTCGGGCGTGCTGGGGTTTGAGTGGATTTAAGGTGGAGATTGTAAGTAGCACGAAAGCCAAAATGTTTAAATTTTAGGTGGTGCGACCAGCAGAAAAAGGTCTTGTTTTGAGCTGCCCCTTTCCAATGTTACTATTGTGCTTCATCTCGGCCAGAAGGTTTTATATCAGCTTGCTGGGTATAATAAAGTTATTTGATTTGGGAACGTGATCATTTATTAGTAAGCTTCTATTTATGAGAGACTCTTCGTGTATTATCAGCAAGCTGCATTTTGTTTGTTATCAGCAGAGCCACCAACCTGCTAATTTGCTCAGCACTAACGATGATGATGTTAACGTGCAAATGTGTGTGTGTTGTGTGGATGTAGATGTCCGTGCAAGATCCAGTTAATCTTCACGTTCCTGGACTTGCAGCCGCTGAGGAGCAGAAGCTAATGTGCTTGTCAGAAAGCGATTTTTTTAAAAGAAGTATATTCATGGACTAGAGAAGGCTGGAAAAGATTGCAGTTGTAATTAGTTAAAGCAGCTTTAGATCATTCATTAGATACAGAACTTAGCAAATGTCAGTCTCTCTGCTGTTCCTCCAAGGAACTTCTCAATTTTGGAGTTCTGGTGTCTTTTGAAAATGGCTTTAATAGAACAGGAGATGCTCCTGAGAGTAAAACAGGTTGGCAGAAAATTAATTTACCTTGTTTTCTTTTTTATTATTACTATCATGTGGATTTCCTTCCCCTCTTCTTAATAAATATTAAATATTTGCTCGATTAGCAAAGATTCAGGTTTTGGTTGAACTGAGATCCTACTTGTATCCCTTTCTTGGGAAATCGTATCCAGTTTAGTAAGATTTGGGGCTAAATAGTGTTAAAATAAGCAGTCAGAAGGAAGGAGGAACCAGTTGCGATGGAGCCTTAATTTGGCTGGTGTGCTGCGTCCTGGAGGGAAAATGGACCTTCTTTGCCATGTGATTGAGAACTGAGACCCTGAAGACTAGTGGAAATCAATAACCCTGGTCCAGGGCAGAGAAGAAGACTTCGTGTGTCCTTTAAAATGGTTGGTTGGTTGGTTGGTTGGTGGTGGTGGTTACGAAAGTTGTTGCTGATCCCTTGGACTTGGATGGAGGAGAAAGGTTGCTTTCCTGGGTGTTGGAATTGAGGGCCAGGGTCTTCCAGAGCAGAGGGAGGGTCTTGCCTAAAGAGGCTGGATCCAAGGACAGGGGGAGTTGCCTCGTCTGCATGTTTGGGGTCTTGGGGCAGGACCACAGCCAGCCCGGAGGCTGTTTGCGGAGGATAAAAATAGCAGGCTCCTTTATAGCCCAGGCACAGCAGTTGCCTGGGCAGCCAGGAATTTCGGGCCTTGGGGAAGTGGACCTTCTGGGAGGCGCTGAGGAGCAGGCGAGTCTGCGGCTGAAGAGGCCGAGATTGCTGGGGGTTTCATAAGGGTGTGGGGGACCTAACTGGCTCCATCCCTACACACGGCCTCTTTACCCAGCCGTAAAATTCCACTCTTGAGTGGCGAAAGGATGGATGTTTGGGTCCTCGGAGGCTTGTGGTGATGCGTTCGTTATTGAAGAGGTTAGTACGTGTCAGAGCAAGCCAGGATTTGTTTAGGGGACCACTGTTCCGCTTGATATGTGTGTCACACGGCAGTGCCGCTTCTCCCACGTCAAAAGAATCTCCTTGGTCTGAGGGAGGGGCACCTCGGGTCCAAGGCTCTGAGTCACCACCCGCCCTGTGCGCACAAGGATTCCTTCCCCAACTGAGTGCTGGCATTCTCTTTATTTCTAGGGTTCCTGAATGGTTCTGCTAACGTTGGTGGCCTTGTTGCTCGGGCTGTGGCTGGTTTGGACCAAGATGGCCAAAAGCCCTCCGCCTGGTTTGAAAAAACTGAAGCTTGAGCAGCCTGTCCCAGAGCAACCGACCGCTCCCGAAGTCCGGCAGCTGCCTTCCAGCGGGCTCCTTCCACAGTTCCCGGGGAATGAGATGGAGCCCAGCCAGGCCCCTGTGAGGCCATCGCTCCAGCCCCCTCCATGCGCCCAGAGGTCCGCAGACCCCTCCTGCCAACTCAAGCTCCCCATTCCCCACTCTTCCTCGGACTGTGTGCTGTGTCCGGCCGCTGAGTCCACCAGGCCTTTGAGCCGGTTTGGCCGAGTGTCCTCCAGGCAGCTCCTGAAGCAAATGCACTCGCTGTCCTTCGAAGAGCAGGCCGCCAGCCCTGCGCAGAGGAAGCAGCAGCAAGCCATGGCCAAGTTTGTCTTGGGCTCCTTTGAAGACAATTCTTCCGACGAGGAGCTCGTTGCCGGAGGAGCCTTTCCGAGGGGCAGGAGGAGGCGGAGCAGCCTGGCCCACCCCGGCTCTTCCTTCTCTGTGGACACGGAAGCCAGCCTCGTCATGAGGTAGGCAACCTGGCCCTGTGGCACGGCTGGTTTGGGGCCTCTGGGCTGAGCCTTCGGGGGGAGCCAATGCAGGGAGGGCTGCCTCTCACTTCCCCGTATTTGGTTAAATGTGACTTATTTCAGGAGACGTTGGGATCGAAGCCACTGTCCTGCAATCCCTTTTTAGTAGCTAGGATCTCCATTCGAACCATTTTTGCTTGTTTGTTTTCAGTATTTGTGTCATTGCCATTCAAGCTTGCTTCTTATTTAGAAAGAGTTGTTGACTGCTTCTACCTCAGGGGACTCTAAGGGGCATCCAAGCTGGAAACCCACCAGAATATGCACAATATGTCAATTTGTCTGGTAAATGTGTGCAGCGTGATTTGAGCTGGGTGGGCAAAACGGTCCCTGCCCTCTTCAACAACCAGAAGGTCCTGATTCAGTTCAATACGCCAAGGAACCGGGCAGCTTCCTCTCAAGGAAACGTGCCTTGAAATGCAACTGAACAGAGTCCTGGGCACATTTGTCTCGGGTTAAACTGTTTCAAATGCCGCTTATTGCTCTAAAAATGCAAGTTGTTGTACTTGGGACTTTTCCACTGTGCTGGAGAAAAGGAGAACGCAGAGTTCAGCCAGAGGTTAAAATGGAACCGCATGAATACTGAGACTGTCTGATAAAATGCTTTAAAAAAAACCCGATGGAACAGCTTATCTCTCCGTGTGTCATTTCTCCTGGTTGACTCAGTAGCCTGAGCAAACCCCCTCTTTGGCTTTTGTTTTAATCTGTTCGATTGACCCCACGAGTTTCAAGTATTACAAACTTCCCATCCTCGGTGTACTGAAGGCAGAAAGTGTGGCTGCCAGGGCTGTCCCTCTCTCTGCAACCGTTGTGTTTAGGTTTGCTGAAGTTCCAAAATGCCTTGAGCACCAAGGAAGACTGGTAGAAGGTCTCTACATCAAGTCTAGTTGGGTGTCGAGAGAAATCCTCTTGGCCTGCCTCTTGGACCTGCAATTATTTGGGCAGGCATTCAGGGCTTTCAGCAACTGGTCTTGGGATGAAAACTGGAACGGTGTGGTATTTCTGTGAAATGCTCCCAACACCTTTTTTTAAACGGCTTTTTGAAGTACGGGAGCCTGATGTGCAAATTAAAATAGTGAGGAGCGAGAGGATATTCAGACCCCGGAAGCCCTAAATCCTTGTGAAGAGAGTGCAGAGAATTATTGGCTGGTTCTTTCCATTGGAGATATATTCTGTCCCTTTCACACCCACCATGTATTATTACTTTACGTGTTGATATCTTCCTTCTTGTTTTTCTTAATCTAGCTTTGCCAGTACAATAAAGGCATAAAACGCAAAGGAAGCAGGTCAATTCCTGGTGCCATTAAATGAGCGACAGTGCTGATAATGAGCGCTTATCTAAGCACGAGAGGTTGCTTTGGACCAAGGGCCAAGGATTGCCTTTCAGTTGATAACTCAGTCAGTGATCGGGAGACCCCAAGTACTGTTGGTTTTTATGGTCTGTCACACAGTCGGCCGGATGTTTAGATTATACCAGGAGGTTTTTCCTCCCTTGAGCCACCTGGGGGTGCTGCTGGGAAGTGGCCGAGTCGTATCTGGCCCCTCGCCCACAGGGGAAGGGAAAGCCAAGAGGAGGGGGGAAGTCACAGAAATGGAGGAGGAAGAGGTGGCCGCGGACTCTGCTCCTGCCTGCCTCTCTGGGGGCGCCAAAGCCGCAGGAGAGGAGAGGAAGAAGCAGCAGACTGGAACTGGGTGCACCACCCTGCAGGTCAGTACCGGCCAGCAGGGACCGCAAGCCAGCTTTTGAGTCTGGGCAGCTGAAGTCTTCGATCTGCTGAGCAGCCTAAGCAGAAAGAAGAAAGGAGGCAGCTTGAGATAATCGAGCAAACATTCCTTTCTCCTCTGCAGAGGTCAGGCAGGGAGGGGAAGATGCTAGCAGCAGCAGCAGCTGCTGGGGGCCCTTCCTTTATGGTCATTTGGGGGGGGGGGCGTGAGAATCGTCCCCTCCTGAAAGGCGGGCAGAGAAAGCGGCTCCCGCAAGGAGGGAGTAACTAACGTTTCCTGGGCGGGTGTTTCCAAAAGCTCTTAAGCTTAGACGCCCTTTTGTCCTTCAGCCGCCACAAACACCCACAACTGTTTGCGGAGAGTTTCTCAAAGCAATTTCAGAAGCAAATTTCTCCCGAACGAGGTCTTTGCTTTCCAGGGATTGTTTTCTAGCAATGTTTCCAGGAAATGCTCCCCAGCTAAACTGTCCCTCTCCGAAAACAAGCCCATCTTGCCCCGTTTAGCATGGGGAGTCTTCTTCCCTACCCTCTTGGTCACTTTTGCCTGCCCTAATCCACTTTCTCTGTTCGAAATGCGGAGCTTTTGAAGGCCCAGCAGCCTAACCGAAGGGGTTCTAGAAGGAAGACATACGGTCGGTTCATAAGATGGGTGTGTTTTGTGTTAGAAGGGCCACCTTTTACCAGAACTCTGTTAACTGAAGAGGTGGGAGGAAGGCGCTTAACAAGGGGCAAAGCGCCCAGAAGAGAGAAGGCAGTTGGTGGCACAAATTAGTGGGACAATTTCACCCTCTTTAAGGCACTTATTCTACCCTCCCATTGACTGCTCTTCTCCAGCAGTCCCAGTAACACCTTCCGAGTCACCTGAGGTCCATCTTGTCTTCCTCCCTGAGGAAGAGACTCAAGCTGTGGATGGCATGTATAGAAATCTTTCTGCCTCCTTCCAGGCCCAGCATGTCAGGGATGTACCTGGTGAAGAAAGGACGGGAGCAGAGGAAACTGGACCTCCACAGGGACTTCACGGTGGCGTCACCTGCGGAATTCGTGACTCGTTTTGGAGGAAACCGTGTGATTGAGAAGGTAGGGCTGCTGAGGAAGAAGCGATGCTCCCCTTGGGCTGTGGTGATGCAGCCGGAATGGCTGCCCATTAAATACATTACCTCAATATAAAGCCCAGTGCATATGAAGAAACCGTCTATAAAGCCAGGCAGGTATTCCAGAAGCTCAGCCGAAATGGCAAAGGGTCCTACGGCTGAGCTGGGAAAGAGCTCTGGAGGCAACCTGACCTAAAATGAGCTGGACTGTCCAGTCCAGGGGCTGAATTTGTCTCCTGCCGCTGAGCCCTGGTCCTCTTTTGGGAAGCTCCGGTTCAGCGTACTCTCATCTGGTGCACTTCCTGGCGGGATGACCGGTCTGTTCGTGGCTTCTCCCCAACCTCAGGTCCTGATCGCCAACAACGGCATTGCGGCCGTGAAGTGCATGCGCTCCATCCGCAGGTGGGCCTACGAGATGTTCCGGAACGAGCGGGCCATCCGGTTTGTGGTGATGGTGACCCCCGAGGACCTGAAAGCCAATGCAGGTAGGCAGCCGAGGCCGCCTTCTCAACTCCCCCGGGGCTGCCGGGTGGCTCTCTGCGCCCTTTGGCTGAAAACCCTTCCGCTTCTAGAATACATCAAGATGGCGGACCACTACGTGCCCGTCTCTGGGGGAACCAATAACAACAACTATGCCAACGTGGAACTGATCGTGGATATCTCAAAAAGAATCCCTGTGCAGGTGGTTACCGAAGTTTTCTGTCCCTCCTGGGCTGCCGTGAATTCTGTAGCAAAGGGGCAGGTAGAAAAAGAGGGACGTAAATAGAATGAGTAGAATGGAATTTATGAAAAGATAGAATTGCCAAAGGGATCCCTTTGGGGTCTGGTGCAAAGGATCACTTAAACGTTCTCCTTCTAGGCTGTCTGGGCTGGTTGGGGACATGCCTCTGAAAACCCCAAACTTCCGGAGCTGCTGCAAAAACACGGGATTGCTTTCCTAGGTAGGTGTGTTTGGGTTGGCACCTCCAGCCAAGCCGCTCTCTCTACCACCTACAGACTCGCCTTCCTCCAAGCATCCTTGCCAGGCCCGAATTCATGTGTGCGTTTCTCTTGAAATTTCACTGCATGCTTTGTTCTTGCTAAGTAAAAAAGTAGATCTTCTTCCCCAGAATTTGTCCTTCTTGTTCTTCTGGAACAAGTTTTACCCTTTTGGAGCAGAGATCTGTGTTTTTACAAGTCTGCAAAGGGCTTTTCTACCAGGCCCGAGGGAACCTCCTTGAGGGATCAAGGTTAAATGCCTGGCCTTCAAAACAGGTGGGAGTGAGCTCCCTGTTGCCCTTTCTAATCCTGCCTATGTATAGCTGAGCTACTCTGCTTTTGTCTGGGCCTCCAGCATTCCAGCCAGGCTCAGGCAGCCTCTCCCAAATATATATATATGTTTTCCCAAATGTCAGCTGAGCCTCTTTCCTCTGTTTACTAGGCCCGCCCAGCGAAGCCATGTGGGCCTTGGGGGACAAAGTGGCTTCCACCATTGTGGCCCAGACCATCCACATCCCGACGTTGCCCTGGAGTGGCAGTGGTAAGAGGACCCCCCTCCCCCCCCACCTTGATGTCCTGTGCCCTCTGGGGTCTGCAGCTGTGATGCCCGCTTCCATCTTGGCCATTCCAGATCTCCCAGGATAGGGGAAGGGCTGCATGACAGGAATCTCTCCCCCTTTCCTGCCTTCTGATTTATTCCTCGCATTATTCTGAGGCAAGGCAAGGCCTGCTTCAACCATGAAGAAATCGGCCTTGAAGTTTTGTTGTGGTTTCTTTTTCTAGACTTGGTTGCTGAATGGATCCAGGAGGAGAAGCAGCAGATGGGGACACTCACTGTTCCCTTGGAAACCTATCAGCAGGGCTGCGTGCGGGACATGGAAGAAGGCTTAGAGGTAATGGGAGGCACCCCAGGCGCCTTCTTACGAGTTAGCGTTATTAATAGCAATAGTATTAGAGAGGGAAAACCGTAAGAGGCCGAGGCAACTATGCGTGCAGGAAGATAGCAGGTTTTCTGAATTAAGCTGTCCTACCTTTGGGCTTCCTGTTGGGTCTTGCATCGGCTGCAGAATGAAACAGATCAGCCAGATTTTTGTTCCTTAAAAGATTCATTAGCCTCCTTCATGGAAGGAGAGAATCAGTCCTGTGTAAGTCTCAGCCTATGTGGAAGTTTAAGCATAAGACGTTCTTTTTCTGGCTGAACGCAGTACCAAATAAATGGTCATGTTTGTTTATTTGTGTCAGAAACATCACAATTAAAATGATGTGTACTATATGACACATGCAATTTAAAATATAAAATACAGGATTAAAATATGTTAAAATTAATAAATGGGTAGTGAAGCCTGTCCTTTCAGGATTACTCTGTCCCTAGAATTTGTGCAAGGTGCTGCAGACGTTATGAAATGGTTGGCAGCTAAGCACGTGAGTTCGTGCCACTTTATCTAGTTTAGGTAATCTATGCCAAGCATATAATCTAGCTATTGATGGACCTGCATATTTCAGCAGGTGGCGAGGCCAAATTCCTCTCTGCATTGAAGGCCAAGGTTGTATGTCCTTGGAGGAAGGCTGAGTCCGTCTGGGCAGCACCAGGCCTTGGAGGGGAAGTTCAGGGCTGGGGTTCCAGAGGAGCCTCCTTCACCCCTTGATTCTTCCTTCCCTCCTTTCTCTTCCTTCTCTCAACTCTCAGGCCTCCAAGAGAATCGGCTACCCAGTGATGATCAAGGCCTCCGAGG